>NC_059375.1:8850000-8912500 GCF_019703515.2 Myxocyprinus asiaticus | reverse complement strand
AATCACATTTAAATTAGCTATATACAGTACAATTGACTGAAGCAGTTCTATTTACTTTCTTACTAAATGTGCCTGGTCTTATCGTGCACAATCTATTTGTGTACTTTTTCCAAAGAAAATAAATGCTTGTCTTTGTAATCTTGCCTCAAAATTTAATAACTTGCTCAGACTCTGAAACAACTTTCCTTTTCTGCTGACCTAGCCTATGTGAGCTACTAGCCAATAGCCAGTTTTAGAACGGGAGTAGTCCTTCACAATCAACCCATTTTTCATGATCCAAATGATTCCTTAAGGATAAAATCTGATCTTAAATGTTACAAATCTAAGAAGTTCTTCGCTACATACATATCTTGTAGAAAATTCCTTTTTACACTGAAATATGTCACATTACAGAAGTAAAATTTGAGGGCTCTCAAACTACCGTAGTGTTGGATAAGTTACTCAAAAAGTAATTACTACAAATTATATCTCAACAAATTGTAATCAGATTACTGTACTGATTACTTAATTAGAAAGATAATCATATTACTAATTACTTTTAAGTTACTTTCTAAAACAATTTTTGTCAACAAATTCAAAATAACTTCTATATATCCTCCTTGTTCTTTGTCCCATTTAAGTCATACATTAATTTCTCCCTTACGATGACTCATTAGGAGGTGCTTTAACTCTCACAGAAACACAAACAGACTTACACTACCGGTCAAAAGTTTTGAAACACTTACTCATTCTTTATTATAATTTTTTTCACATTTTAGAATAATAGTAAAGTCATCAAAACTATGGAATAACATAAATGGAACTATGGGAATTATGTTGTGACTAAACAAAATCCAAAATAAATCAAAACTGTGTTATAATTTAGCATCTTCAAAGTAGTCACCCTTTGCCTAGAATTTTCAGAAATGTACTCTTGACATTTTCTCAACCAACTTCTTGAGGTATCACCCTGGGATGCTTTTTAAACAGTATTGAAGGAGTTCCCATCTATGTTGGGCACTTATTTGCTGCTTTTCTTTATTATTTGGTCAACGTCATCAATTTCAAAAACGTTTTTTTTATTATTAAATTTTAATTTTATAATGAAATAAAATGAATATGGTGGCACAATTATATTTTTGTCTACAAAACTAATTTAAAACATTTAAGCATACGCCTTCAGATCAAAAGATTTTTAAGATCATGAGAAACATTTCAGTCAAGTATTTCAAAACTTTTGACCGGTAGTGTACAATTCATGTTTTAAATTCTACATAATAATACTAGATTAGAAATGTGTAACCCATGTAAAGTACTTAAAAGTAAGTAACTTTAATTTGATTACTAGAATTAAAATGCAATGCATAGTTACACTACTTTTTGACTAAAAGTAGTTAGATTACAATTATTTTGTAATCAGATTACACCCAATACTGCACATAACTCCTCTAGTAATACTTAGTACTGAATAGAGGTATCAGGAAGAGAACAATTGATTGGGCTGTTTTGCTGTGTCTGCAAGCCATCAATGCGTTTAATTTCAATTGTACTGGAAAAAGAAAAACACTGTTGCAAAGCACATTTCTTAGGTGACTATTGTATTAAGGCTATAAACAAAAGCTCCAGTCTGATCCGATGGGATTCAACTCCGCTCTGCATTTTCCCTTCCTAGTTTTTAGTGCTGTGAATGTGACCTTACCAGATAGCATGTACAATCGTTATGATTGACCCTTTTTCTCCCTTTGTCTTCCTTCCTTCTTTTTGCCCCTCCCTGCTTCTTCAGCCTGGAATAAGATAGAAAAGAGTGAATTTAGAGATAATTCTAAAACAGTCATTATGCAACACAATGTCTATAGGGATATAAGCTTCAGTGTTCATCCATGATCGTGCATGACAAATGCTGAAAAAGAAAACCATTAGTGTGGTGCCCAGTGTACACATGTCACGAGGATGCAAGACAGTCCACAGATGTTCACAAGTTTTCCATTAATGAAGCCACTTCAAACCAACAGACACTTGAGTTAGATCAGTAATACAGAAATCGGAAACGTTCAGATTCAATAGAGCACAACAGTGTCCGTCTACTTTTTCTGTGGCCTCGGTTCCTGAAATATTTTTCCCATTTACTTTTTCAATAGAGATAACAAAATTCTTCAATAGAAAGTTCTAAGCCATGAAGAAAACCTGTTCAAACTTTTAACATTACAAATGTTAATTTGAAGCAAAAAAGGCATTTGCAAATAGGAAAAAAGGACAAAGGTACAAGACTTATGTATGCTTATTTTTTTTTTAAGAGGCAATGAACTCCTCGGTGATGTAATTAAATTGGTACAATATAAAAATATTTATTATACTCACTGATTATGAAGTCAATGGCAAAAAATTAAAACACTTACAAATATATAAGTAGTTTGAGGCTGAAGGGAGACGGACTTGATTAATTCAGTCAAAATATTTTATTAGAGTCAAGATCTATTAAATAATTTAAAAAATACAGTAAAAATAGAATTCACACACACACAAAAAATCATCTGAATACACCTTTTCTATGAGTTCAAAGTCATTTTGATATTTTTTCTGGGGCTTAAAGTAAAAAATGTCATGTGGTGTAATCACCTGGAAACAGTAAAATAATATTAAAGTCTCATTAACCGCTGAAATTCTTGAAAAAGATATGTTGGCATGAGTAGTGCAGAATAATCGTTTATTATTTCTTAAAAAAAATAGCAGTGAAACAAGTTTGTTTTAAAATATGATTAGCCTAATATTTACAAAAAAACAGGTCAAATTATTTTTATTTTTTATATTTATGACTCAACAATTCTCGATATTTGTAAAAAATATCTTCTACAGTACCTTGAAAAACATATTTTAAAATGTTTTTGAAATTAATGATTAAGTTGTGTACACGCTCATGTATTAAAGGTGCAAGGAAAGTAGTTTAATACTTAAAATTAATGATAATACCACATGACGTTTTTAAAGTCATTAAATTATATATATCTTGTGTCCATGTTGATTTCACTTTTTTTTTTTTTTAAACATTTAAAAATATTTAATCTTGTGTCCATGTTGATTTCACATTTAGCATTTTCTACCAAAAAAAGAAAAAAAGAAAATCATATTTATTTTTTTAAATTTTATTTTATGGTAGCAAATGCTAAATGTGTTTAAGAATGTGTGAAATCAAAATGGGCACTTTTAAAAGATATTAAAAAATTGTAAAAGATTACATTTCTACAAACTTGACACGTGTTTTAAACAAGATTTATAAAAAGATTTTTCATTTTTATCACCTCTGACAATCTTATTTGCCAATGACCCTTTTACATTATTGTTAAAAGCAATTTTCTCCCCTCATTTCATCTGTTGTTGATTGCTCAATTGGAAACATCTTAGTCTCAGATCATGCCCTGGTGAGTTTGGAGATGTTGCCACATACAGAGAAAAATAAATCATACAGCTGGCGCTTTAATGTATCCCTTTTGCAAAATCCTGATTTCCAACAAATGTTAAAGGCTGAAATCAATGTCTATATGGAGACCAACTGGTCCTCAGTATCCTCTGTGGGCATGGCTTGGGAGGTACTTAAGGCAGTTCTTAGGGGTCGGATCATACAGTATGCCTCATTCATCAAAATATCCAAAGCACGAGAACTCGTGGAGATGGAAGGGATTATTAAAAATGCCGAGGCCGAATGTCGTCTGATGGCCTCAGAGTAATGACCCGACTGAAATACAGATATATATACTATTTTGAAGGTGGAGTTTTGGCTATTCAGGGCAAGACAGTCATACTTTGAGTCAAGGGACAAAGCAGGGAAATTTTTGGCTAGATATATAAAGCAGAGAGAGTCTTTTTCTTCCATTCCCTCAGTGAAATCTGCTGGTGGTGAAATATTTACCTCGGCCATTGATATTAATAATGCTTTTAAAGATTTCTATCTTGATATTTATAGTTCCTCATCTTTGTCCACCGATGAAGATATAAGAAACTTTGTGGAACCATTAGAACTCCCTAAACTGAAGACTGAGCAAATATCTAAAATAAACTTGGAGGAGCTTGATGAGGTAATTAAGGCCTTGCCTACAGGTAAGGCTCTGGGGCCATCTTATGCTACAGAACTGGCTCCACTTTTGTTAGAAGCTTATAAGGAATCATTAAAGAATGGGATGCTTCCGCCAACCATGACACTAGCCCGGATCAGTCTGATCCGGACAAAGGACAAAGATCCAAGCTAGTGTATGAGTTACCGTCCAATTTCCCTGATCCAGCTAGACGTTAAAATTTTGTAAAAAATTTTGGCTAACTGATTAAGTTATGACATCTCTTATATATATAGATCAAGTGGGGTTTATTCAGGGCCGCAGCTCTTCTGATAACATCAGGCGTCTCATCAATATCATGTGGTCAGTAGCGAATGATCAGACTCCGGTCACTGCCATCTCACTTGATGCTGAAAATGCTTTGTTATGGTAGAATGGGATTATCTTTTTAAGATGTTGGAAATATATGGGTTCGGGAGGACTTTTATTGGATGGATTAGGTTACTTTATAGACACCCGATAGTGGTGGTACAAACAAATGGATTAATTTCAGATTATTTTACTCTGGATAGGGGCACCCTCTTTCCCCATTATTGTTCTGTCTTGCCCTGGAACCATTAGCAGCCGCGATAAGAAAGGAGGATGATTTTCCAGGGGTGATGGCGGGAGGTATGGCACATAAGCTTTTGCTTTACACAGATTATATTTTATTATTCGTCTCCGACCCCGCTAGAGCTATGCCTTGCCTCCACAGAATTATTAATTCCTTTTCTAAGTTCTCAGAATACAGAGTCAATTGGTCTAAATCCGAAGCTTTGGCTCTGACAGCATACTGCCCAGTAACGTCTTTTCAGCCTGGCATTTTCCAGTAGCCCAAACAGGGCATTAAATACTTGAGCATTTTATTCCCAGCAAATTTGTGTGATTTAGTTAGAGTTAATTTTGACCCCTTAATAAAAAGGTTTTCGAGCGATGTGGGCAGGTAGGCTTCATTACATTTATCTATGATTGGGAAAGTTAATGTTATTAAAATTAACTGTATTCCAAAATTCAACTACCTGCTACAGTCTCTCCCTGTAGATGTCCCCCTCTCTTATTTCAAGCAATTTGATAGCATAGCGTAGTCCTTCATTTGGAATGGTAAGCGTCCCAAATTACATTTCAATAAGTTACATTTCTATCAGGAAGACTCGCAGATTTAAGTAAAGTTTTAGATTACAATTATTTGACGAATATAAAACAGGAATGTAATCTCTCTCTTGGCGTAAGCCCCGTCTGGCGGTCCGAAGAAGTTGTACTCGGAACCATCAGATCCTGCCAGAGATAGGAGGCAGGGGCGAGGAGCCTACTCCCGTGCAGGGCAGGACTCAACTGGTGGCGGTGGGGTGGTGGTGGTTGCCGTGTTAGCAGAATTACATATTAATAAGTCCCCTTTCTGCTGGTCAGAGTGGACTGTGAGGGAGGTTAATATGCTCGGTGACCTATATTAGAGTGGAGTGTTGAGATCGTTAGAAAATTTGGTCCAACATTTCAGGATTCCCAGATCTCAGTTCTTTAGGTACTTACAGCTGCGCCACCTGCTCTGTACTATATTTGGGAGTAGCATACACCCCCCTAAATGGGCAGATACTCTAGAAGTGGTGATTACTGCTTTTGGAAAAGGTCATGAGGCACCAGTATATCACTCCCTGCTAATTCAGAGTCTGAGGAACGGAGCTTCAACTTCTCTCAAGAAATTATGGGAGAGAGATTTAATTTATATAACTGATTCCGTATTTTATGTTGTTTATCTGTTTTGTGGATGGAATCAATAAAATGTATTACATTTACAAAAAAATGTAATAACAAAAAGTAATTTTCTCTATGGAAAAAATTAATGAGATTTTTACTTAGGGAACCCTTACGACTATTGCGCTCTATTTCATCATGGTTAAACTCTAACTGCAGGTTGTTCAACCTAGCATCATCACTGTACACGAATCCAACCTCAGTGTGCTCTCTTTGGGGCCTGGGGCCACCATTTTCCTCCTGGTCGGCCCTAGTGGCCTGCCGGGAGCGCTTCCCGGGCTTTCTCTTGCTTTTTTCCTCCACACCAGCTGTGCGACGCACCACTTTCCGGATGACCTAAGAGAAGGGGGTAAAGTTATGTCTTGTGACACTGGTTTAAAGCCACAGGGAGCAGAGGGATGGAAACAAAGGTGGTAAAATAATGGAGATAGGGCCATTGCATTGGTTGGGCATTGAAATTACTTTTCTGGTGACTATGTTTCCATCCTCGTCTGTGTACTGCTCCTCTGTCACCATCTCGCCAGGAATGTTTTTGGCCTGATCACCCTACAGAGGTGGGATGCATGATTAGACATATCTATAACTGCGTTTTTTTTTCTTTGATGTAGACATTCACAAAAGGTCAATGAGTGTATATACAGCTAGAAAAGCATAACTAACTAATCATCAGTTTGCTTTTGTTCAAATGACAAGAAAACAAACAATAATTTTCTTAATCAGTATTTTTGTCTTGTTTTCTAGCAAAAATACATTTTTAAAACAAGACACCCTTATGTAATTTTGCCTCTCAATTAAACGTGTCTTGGTTTAAGAATGTTTAGATATTTTTACTAGAAAACAAGACAAACATACTGAGTATGGAGCCATTCACACCAAACACAATCTTGCACTGATCACTTAGAAAAGTCAACAAGCCACATGTTTGTAGGTATCATTTATGTTATGTGTGACAACCTAATCCTAAGTATGAGCAGTAGTAATAGTGATAGCTAACACTGCTAATTAATGAAAGATATGGGAAAGAGGAAAATAGAGAAGAGAATTAAAGAAGAACAATGACATTTAAAAGGATAAAAGAGAGTGAAAAACCACTGCAGAAAGCGCAGCAAAGCATGGAAATCATTTATAGGTTTGTTCTTCTTGATGAAAGGTGACAGTGTGCCAATCACTCCATGCCCTCTTAGAAGAACGCAGGCTCGGCTGAAGCTCACGCAAATACCACAGCACACAGTTTGTCACAAACAATCTGTGCCAGTACCACTCAGAGTACCTTGAGAATGACCCTCCGTCGATACACTCTGGTAGTGACAGTCTCTTCCTCATCAGAGCTGGACTCATTATCTCTACGAGCTTCCTGCTAGAGTCAGGTCAGCATATAACAGCTCACATAATGAGCTTAAGACCTTCAGCTAATTTATTTCAGGTTATAAATCTATTCTGTGCTCAAGAATGGATGGTGACCTAGCCTTGGTAATAGTAAGCCTTCATAATCATTTAATATTGTATAAAGGTGCAGTCACATTTACCTTCAAGTTGTGAAATTCCGTGGGTGAAATACAGTCATTTCAATGAGAATTCGTGCGATAGACTTTTGTTGGCCATTAATTCTTCCCCTGCAGATTTCAAGAGTTCAAGATTGGTGAACTTTGACAGGTGAATTTGTCGTGTTTACCAATAGGAAGTTGCTTGGTTTGGTGTGACCTCCATGTGGGGGCGGTACTTCATACACAGCTACGCTGAATATTCACATTGGACGAGGATATCATTTTAGCATTGAGTTTCTTTTTAACTTCACCTTTACAGAGTATTAAATACAGCATTAAAAAGAGGCTACTTGCTTCTCCGCCTGCGGAATTTCATGTGCAAAGGTAAATGTGACCATGCCTTAATCCAGTGGTTCTCAAATGGTTTTGCTTCATGACCCAGATTTTACAAAGGACATCAAGTGCTTACCCAAAAATTATTATAATTTTTACTATACAATAGTTAGTTCCGGTCCTTGAATCTTATTGGACAAGCAGCATTTCATTAGTGCTGATATACAGTCAAACAGCAATGGGACGCTTTACTGTTTGTATCACTCTACTTCTCAGTGTTCGTGGCTTTCCAAATAGTGGTGCGTATTTTGATTCATCATTCATTTTTATTTCATGCACAGATTCGTTGAGCGACTGATTCGTTCTTATTTCAGGAGATTGCATATTTACTCCAGTAGTAGGCAACAACTGAGCATCTTTTATGTTATGAGTAAGTCATTCAATCACCTTTTAAAAGCCTATTAATTGTGCATGACTATATGGTTAGTTGCATTTTATTATTTGCATTTAGCATTGTTTTTCACTGATATCAACCCCATCAGAACAGACCAGCGTCCCATTTTTGGGTTGGGACCCACCAGTTCAGAACCACTAATATAACCCATGGAAAAACCGAAATGAATTCCTTTTTCAGGTCCTGTAATTACCACAGGTATTGAGTCTTGTTAGTATGGATGTGCATTGTGCATGAGTAATCAACTAATTGAATACTGGTTCTGCACCAGATGGTCGATTAATAAAAAACACTTCTTGAATATCGCACATTGATTTTGCTTTGCGCATTTGCCTGCCGCAGGCAATGCTGAATTATGCTTTACTTTCTCGCTGAATTTCTCACCAAATCTGACAGTTAAAATTGAGTCCACTGTGGGGCACTGTGTGTCCACAAAGTGTTGGATGTTTTATTCAATGCCTTTAGAATATTAAATCTACTTGGCTACAGTGGCTGTTTGGATAAAATGATGGTTCCTCTGATTAAAAAACAAAACAAAAACAACAACACTTTGAGCCATTTCAGAGCTAATACATGATTATTGAGATATATACTGAATATCATCAATAGGCTGAAAAATATTGAGATATAATGTTTGTAGCCATATCGGCCAGCTCTAGTTGGCATTAATTTTATTGTCTATGTATTCCATTTTAAGAGAAGTGATGCAAGCAGTTGACAGAAAAGTGTTTCTCGCTGTTCGATTGGATTGTGCTTAATAGCAGTTTATTCGCTGTGTAGTCCATCCTAAGACCAAGATGATGCAGGCATTTAAGCTCCAGGTGAGTGCAAATGTTTTTTACTGTTATTATTATTTTTATTTTTTTATTTTGCTCATTTCATTTTTGTTCCCAAAATAAAAGCATAGTTTGTTGGAGCTATCTTATTTTGAAACCGTTCTTGGTAATGTTTGTGAATAAAACGAAATATAAATTTCACGTATGTGTCATACTTGTTATTTTTAACTATTTTAATTTACGAGTAATCGATGACTTGTTTTTTGTGGGTTAGAGTGCTCGACTACAAACTAACTTATTAATGCCCATCCCTACTTGTTAGTACATACTTGGTTAGACACTTTGTACATCTCTAATGGAAAATCTAATTCAGAGCTACTGGTGTCAGCTAGGGCTGGGCGATATACAAGAAATAATTTCACAATATGTTTATTTAAAAAAATACCGTAATATCCGGTTACATCATCAACCCCCCTGCACCCACTGCAGAGGGATCAGTGAATATTTTACACGCATTTTACTTCCACCAGCTGATTTTGCTTTAAAAATGTAATTCATATTGAAACACAAAACACTTAATTCACATTGCATTTCAAACTAAATGAAAAAGCAATTAATCTATTAATCAAAATTAATTGAATTAATTAATCGAATATAACCACCTCCCCAAATCCGAACATTTATCTTCTCTAACTTCCTGCACTGGCCCCATTTGCCATCATGCAAGTATCCGTCTATGACAACAGGTGGAAAATACAAATTAAAATCTAAAGAAAATTATAAATGTAAACATAATAATGATAATAATAATAAAATAATTAAATATATAAACCATTACCTCTGGAAAGTAAAAAAAACACCATATAATTTCATAAAACGGCTACAACAGTTTGTTTAATTCACTTAGTCTATGCTTAAACGAATAGAAAACTTTCGTTAAGAAATGGATGATGAGTTGATGTCACAAAGCATTGTGTTTTGAATAACTTTTGATTAAAGTCTTTCATAAAGGCAGCAATGTTTGGTCACGCATTATTTTCATTTCAATGACATTTCATAATAATGTCTTTCACCGACAGACTGTATTTCCATAATAATAATCTTCTAATATATGTTTTGTTTTTACCTTGTTGCTAAGCCATTGTATATTTTTTAAAAGCCATGTCTAAGTCTAGACAGTAGGTTATAAGTGGAAAATGTTTCAAGCTATTCAGAGAACATGTCGGCAGTGAAAATATACCTTTAAATGCACCTCTAACCTTCCTCTTTAATCTGTAATGCTTTTAATGTTTTAATATTTGTATTTGTATCTAAAAACATAAGTGCATGACAACTATGGGCTACTATGTAATATATTTGCTGACTTCCCAGCTCCATGGTTTTGTCATTTTCAGATATTGTCGATCATCGTCGCAACCGGCTTCAGGATATTTGTCAGATATTGTCGATATCCAATTACATTTCCTATCGCCCAGCCCTAGTGTCATCTTTAAAAGGTCTCTGAAAAAGATGAAATTCAAAAGCACTGTACCTGGGGTTTAGACTCAGAAACAGGTACGCCCTCCTCCCTGCTGTTTGGTCCTGTGTCTCTGTCCTCCTGAGCCTCGCTGCTCACTTCCTCTCGTCCAGAGTCTTTCCTCACTTTGCCCTTTGTTTTGCTGGAAGACTCATTGGTGTCTGGCGACAAGAGAGATTGGATTTGGAGCTCCAGATGTTCCCCGTTTTGCTTCTCAACTTGCACTCCAGGGGTTGAGGACATTGGTTCTTGGCTGTTGAGTACATTACATGATTGATACCCAACCTGCTGAGTTTGTGTAATAAGATGACTACAGATGGATATTAGTGTTGCCCTTTGCATTTTGTTGACACACAATAACAAGTACAGGTGAGGGTTCTTACCTGGACTCTCCCTGCACTTGTGTATCAGTACCCAGTCCTTGGCCTGAAGTTGCCATCTTTACATTTGCACTGGACGTCTCACCCTGCAAACCTGAAATTGAAGACATGTCTTTTTCTGCCAGCTGCACTTGTGAAAGGATCACTTGCAGCCTCTCCTCAGTCATCTCCTCATCCTCTGAGCCTTCCTCCAATGTAATGTTCTCCAAGAGAGAGTTGATCTTCTCTTGGGTCATCTCGTCATCTTCCTCTTCAAAACCAGACCAGCCACTCTTTCCAGGAGCCACGCTGGTTGAGGCACAAACAGTAGGCTCAGTTTGGGCTTCCTTCTGCTCTCTCACTGGGCTGCTTGGGAAGACCTCTGATTCTTCATGTTGCTTTGAGAAGGCAGTAGATTCGTGGCTGGCACCAACATCATCTTCAGTTGACCCATCCTCTTGGCTAACAGACTCCTGGCCTCTGATCCAGGTGTCCTCTGCCTTGACGGTAGGAGGCTTGGCATCTGCAAAAACTGGGCCACTAGTGTTTGTCAAGGACAGTTCACTGGGTCTAACAGGGGTACTAGTGGGTAAGTTTAGCCTACCATCCTCGCTAAAGAAATCATCCTGGTGTAGAGGGGTAAGGGGTTCATAGGTCAGCTCTGAGGGACTCTTGAGCTCCAGCTCAGTGCTGTGATGACCTGAGCGATACAACACAGTGAGATGAAGGCGAACACAACGCCACAAACAGATGTGATGACAGGCCTTTGAAAATGACATGGAGGAGATAGCATGCTGCTGTTACTGTGGTATTCAAAATGTATCAAGCCCTATTTTGATTTAGGAATGTAATGTGATATTTTCAACTTAATGTCTATTAACATCATCTGTGGCATGCTGTTAATTACTACCGATTCAGTCTGTAAAATCCCTCTGTAAAAACAAACGATATGTAAATTAGCAGTGTTAAGGATACGGTACACTTTAGTTCAGACACCACACTTCCATTTTACACATCCCATACACTGGGGGGCAGGGTGAAGCCTACCTGCCCAGATACAGGTAAAAGGGGTGGTGTCAGAGGTGGTGTCTCTCTCCCCCTTGATTGAAGCCCGACCAAGAGAGTTTGCTGGGTGGAAAAGAGCGTATGTGTGGAAAGAGCGTGCCAGTGTGGAAGGAAGCCAGCCATGGGAAGAGACGTGAGAAAGTTCAGACAGGTTTGGCAGATGTCTATCTGCGTGTTAAGTGATTTTTTGGACAGAATGTACCTTTTAAAAACTCCTTATTGAACAACCACCAACAAAGACCTCGTAGAAAACTTGGCCCCAACCGCTACACAACAGAGCTTGTCAGATGTCCAGGAGCGAGGTAAACTCACTGTCCCTCAATGTCACACACACACACACACACACACACACAAGAAGAACATACTAATGACCACTTTAAATGCACACTTTCAGTAAGGAATGGGACAAGCGGTAGTGAACGGTCCCCTAGACAAACAATAGGCAAGTTGGTGGAATAGAATTGTTTCCTGTTCTAGTCTACCTACCTGCCATTCATTTGTCTAGGAGTCCGTAAAATCTGACTCAGATCACACTAAAAACAAAATTTTTCAGGCTGGTCCAGCTACTGTGCATGCGTGTTCTTGATGAAAACTGACAAGCAATGTTGCTATCAAAAAGGTGATTGGCTCTTTTATCTGTAATGTGGGATTTGCATTCCTACAACCGCCATTTTCAGCACTGCAATTTCTTCCATACGTATGTATACCAGTGACCCATCTCATTCTATATCTCTGGTATAACGTTAACACTTAAACATTACACATGTTAGCTAATGGCTGGTTAGAAAGATTCACTTACCAATCCTACTGTATCTTGACAAAGGTATAGCCTATCCAATCTTTCACAATCTGTCATGACCAGCTAGAAGTAAACCCAGTTACTTTCACTCGTTATCCACGCAATGATACTTGAAAAGGAAAGTGACGTAACTATCCGTTTATATGGAGCAGAGTTCTGCAAACTCCACTAATGGGAAGTACAATGCTAATGCATAACCAGAAGTTCCTCTACCTAGAAAAGTAGTCCCACTTCGATTTATGCAACTTTATATCCCACATAACACATTTTTTTTTTACTGAATATGTATTTAACAAAAATTATTTCTGATTTGAAACCCTCTGGTACACTCGCTCAATAGACTTCGATTATAAGTGCATTACACACGATTGTTTTTACACATGACAAGTCTAAATTATTTTCTGTGGTAACTGACAACATGCCACAGATGGTCTATACATTGAGTTACAATATAACCCAGAATATTCCATTACAGTAATACCATTAAAGCAAACAAAATCTAATAAGTATAGTTACTGCAGCTTATAGAGAAGTTAGCCATGTAATTTTCAAAGGCTCATAATTAGAACACTAAATATAAAGTTCAGGAACAGTGGGGTCCTGACGTAAATGGAGTAAGATGAGTGATGGTGAGGAAGAGGAAACAGACTGAGACTGTTGGGTATACTGTGGTGTTTTAGTCAACACTTCAGGTATAGGAGATAAAGTGGATGAAGTGGGAATAGAAGGGACTACTGTATCATGGAAAACAGTGTGTAGAAATATGGTACAAAATAAAATTGAAAAAGTGTTAGAAACGTGATACTTATTAGTATGATGTGGCTGTTATATATCAGTAACAAGATGAGAATGTGATGAGAATATTAAAGTAATAGTACATCCCAAAATGAAAATTCTGACAGTATTTGGGTGAACTATCCATTCAATACCAGTGTGAGTTACGATAGCATAAGTGAAGAGCTGTAGCAAGAGCTAGCATTGCTTGCACTGCACATCAAAGAGAAGAAAGAAGGAAGCCTCTATGCTAGACATTGCTGCTGCGGCACTGCGCTTGAAGATAAGGAGGCAAAGGTGTTGCTATGCAAGAAGTTTGGCAGTGGATGGGCGGTGGATCTGGTTTTGCAGCAGAAGCACTCTATGAGGAAGGTTCAGAGGAGTCTAGGATACTGGAGGATCAGGCAGCTGGACAGCAAGCAGACATTCTATAGTAGCTAGAGCCATGCTATCCATGTAGCTTCCAAACTACTGTAATACTGTTAACACTACACAGAGAGATACATTAAAGCAATCATGCTGTTAAAGCAGCATTTACTATTATATTTTCATGCAATAATGTCACAGAAAATTCAGAGTATGGTGAAAAACAGAGAAAAAGACTTTAAGAAAGTACAGTGCCAATGTTTTGGGGAGTATACTCTATTTGGGCTGGGTGGTATGACAGCTTATACAGTGTGATGGTAAAAAATGTTTCAACTGGTAGAGATTCTGCTGTGCGATTTAAAGAAATCTGACAGCAAGCAAAACATTACAGCATATTCAGCAAAAAGTACTGTAGATGGGTGAATCCAACGTAGACAGCTTTGCTATAATGGGAGCAATGTAGTTTTTTGTATTGCATTACGCCTCTAATGTGGCTCATTTAATCATATTTTATCAAAGTTTTATGTAATGTGAAATTGCTGTTTTTGATGCCAGACTTATCATTCATTTGTTATCAATAATTTTACGGTTTTGTTTGCATCAAGCTCCAAATAAAAAAAGAAAATAATCAAACGAGTTGTTTTTAATTGACTGGATTATCAAAAATAAGTAATTGTTACTTGGTTATGTAATATATATATATAAAAGTTTTGGGTTGAATTTGCAGGTAAAAATGAATAAAACAAATACATAAATCATGATATACTGTATACTGTAACTTTAAAATAAAATTACTCATACTGTGATATACATTTTTTTGTCATACCACCCATTCTTACTCTGTATACAGAGGATGAACCTAATCTTAAACCCATCAAATTCATCACATAAGGTTATGAGACCTTAACAGATATGTATTCAAATAAATATATATATATATATATATTTTAGTGTCTACTGTTTATTATTAAGATGGGATTAAGTTTTGATTCGACATTGGCTTATGTTTTTTATAGCTGCATGCTTCAGTGCTTTACAAACATACAATCAAAACAATTCAATATATACTGTATGTTCACACTGATCCCTGACTGGTCCAATACCAGGCTGGGAAATAACAGTGTAGATAATTGGCCAATCTAATAGACTAGAAAAGAAGATTGAAACTTAAACTTGAGTTTAAGTTTATACTGGGTCTGAATTTAGAGCAAGAAGATTTGCCATGATTCTATGCTTTTATGAATCTACGGATTTGTGAGAGGAATAGAGTTCAGGTAGATGGGACTAAAATTTACCATCAGCCTGCTCCTGGGAAACTGCGCTATCATCTGCAAAACATCTTGTGCCTGAAATGTTACCATAGTCAAATATCGGCCCTTCCAGCAATGTCACAATATCCAGCCGATTGATCTTAGTCAGGACAGCAGTTAAGGCATCAGCTAAAAGTAGAATGAAAACAATATAACAAATTACAATAATGTTCTATACATTACTATGCATTAGTTAATGCATAAAGTATCATGAACCAACAATAAACAATACTTTTATAAATTTAGGTTAACAGTGATTTATAAATGTACTATAGTTCATTGTTATTTAAAAATGCATTGTTAACTTTTAATGTTAAAAGGATAGTTCATTAAAAAAAAAAAAAAAAAAAAAAAATATATATATATATATATATATATATATATATATATATATATATATATATATATATATTCTGTGCTAATGTTAATGTATACAAAGTTACTGTAAATTGTTACGAAAAATAATTTGATTATAAACGTGCTATACAATAAAAACACCTTTCAATTATAAATCACTTCTGTGTTTTTCTTTTAATGGCTGAGAAAATGATTTGAAAAGGAGAAGTCTTCTGAGAAATCAGTCCCATTTCAAGCCCCTCCCAGCCATATGATTAATCCTCATTTGGAAAACATGGAGTCCATAAGCACACTTACTTGTAGCGTTTTTACCATCTCGGCTAACCCATTTCTTTAACAGCATGAAACTCTGAGCTGTCAATGAGTTGGGGTTTTCCACGCGGATGTGATTTATCTCATCCACCGAAAATTCCATTTCCCTGGCCAGCTCTGCAACACATTAAAAATATATTATCAGTCTCCTCTGTCACTACCACTCCCCCCATACACATGTGCGCAATACTGCAGTGACTGCAGATGGCACACCCTACTGATCACAGCAACACCCATGCTGGAAAAAGGACAATTAAACAAGGCAAAGCCATACTGCACAGCAAAAGTAATATAGTATTTAAGTGTTTCATCCTAAAAACTTGATATACATTATTACATATTTTTACAGAATTCTATAAATCCAGAGTATTTATACTCTGTGTTCCAAATGGATTTGAAATACAAGATATACTGTATAAAGAGGTAATGGGAATTTTGACCTCTAGATGGTGTCATTCCTTAGCTTTTAGCTAGGTCTTACCAGTCCAACTCAGGCCCAAATGATCTGCTACAATAGCCATACGAAGATCTGTTCTTTCACAGGGACTTTGAGGGCCTGAGAGCACAAGATGGAAAACTATGTGAATATTTTAATACAGATTTTTTAGAGAAGTTACCCATTTCTGATCAAGAAAAAAGAATTAAAGGTTTTTAGAGAGATTTTTGCATTGTACTGTGCAAAAGTCTTTGGCACATTAGACATGCCTTAAAATGGTTATTTTTTATCTTCTGCTTTTTGATGTTAGTAGGAAGTATCAATTTTAGATTTCCAAACATTCACTGTGCAAACAGAATAGAGTAGAAGTTACAGATTAATTTTCTGTTCATGCATGATTTTCTGTAATGCTGCTTTGAAACGATGTGTGTTGTGAAAAGCGCTATACAAATAAAAATGACTTGACTAGAAGAAGAAGGAGTCCTGCAACAGATGATGTAGTCCCCAGACTCACCACAAAGACCTGACCTCAACATCTTTGAGTCAGTCTGGGGTTACATAAAGAGACAGAAGCAATTCAGATAGCCAACATGCATAGAACTGTGACAAGTTCTCCAAGGGGCTTGGAACAATCTACCTGCCAACAAATTGAAAACTGTTGGCGGTTTTAAGGGCAACCAGTGGTCACACCAAATATTGCTTTATTTTTATTTTTCAGTTTATGTCAAAACTATTTATAGCAGGGGTCTTTAATCTTTTTCAGGCCAATGATCCCTTAGGGCAAAAAGAGATGGTGCAGTGAGCCCCTCCCCCCCCCCCCCCCCCCCCCCCCCCTCCCATTACATATTGTATAAAACAGAGTGTTGCATTTTAAGCCTAGCCTTTTATAACATGCCTATAGTACCATATTAATGTAGCCTATTTACAGTACTGTAAAGCGTACATTGTAAATCCATTAAAATAATCATTATTGATGTACAGAGTCATATAACTCTGCATTAGATTTAAGTTGTATCTACATTTACATTTAAATGTTGAAGGGAAAACGAAACTTTTCGATTAACTTTAGCTTCTTAACTATAGCTTTGGTTAAAGTTAACCGAATATTTACATTTTGTTTAAAACTATTTTGTTTCACAAAAAAAAGTGAGAGATCAAACAACGATTGGCGGACCCCCTGCAGTAACATTGCAGACCCCCGAGGGGCCACGGCCCCTTTGTTGAAGACCCCTAATTCATTGCATTATTTTAAAAAAAAATAATAAAAAATCACAAATGCCTAAAACTTTTGCACAATACTGTACTTTGTCCACAACAAAGTGGGTTCCATATCAATGTTTTAGTTTGTGGTGAACTGATCAGACATTTTAATGTAGTCAGTTAACTTATAAGTGTTTTTAAGAGATTAGATTTGTAAAGAATGCATCCTAGCAATCTAATTTACCCTTCTGACAGTAAAATCTTACCAGAGACATGACAAATAAATCACGTAAAAAATCATGTAAAAAAGACACAATTCAAATATTTCTACAGCTACAACAGAATGTCAAACGTGACTTCACAGTATCAAATGAAACTGAACATGCTGGCATCTTCGGTGCTGTGCTAGGACTGTGTGTCTGCTGGGCTTGAAGATCTACAGACTTCCTTAGCACCTCACAAAGACTAGGAACCAATAAAAAATGCCCAACATCCCACTAATACTGGCATGCTATAGTAAAACTGACTAATCCACAGAAAGATATTTTAGAACAGGTTTAAGGACCTCACACATGTACACAAATCGAAAGAGAAAATGAGAGATGACATCTACAGTCAGGTCACATCACAAGCAATCACAACGGCTCATGCAACTAAGATCATACAAGTGTAAAGTTTTACAAACTAGGCTCGATCTCCACGCCGGGGGCCACTTGGGGCCCAGCACCCTGACTGCCTTCACCTCCATTAGTCCTCCTACTCCTCCTCTTCCTGTCTCTGCTGGACTGCTCAACCTGTGACCTCATGTCTCTAGCAGACCTGGATGTACTGGAGGGCTGCGATGCTTCTGACAAAGATGTGTTCCTTGATGTGTTGCTTTCTTCATCCTTATCATATGCCTGCATCTTTTGTTCTTCACTGGAAAGGCAGTCCACAAGCTTTACAGTGCCACTAGGTTTTGAATCACTACTAGAGGGAAGTAAGGGTTTCTGTCCACATTTACTGCCTGATCTGCTAACTGGGTTTGTTTTTGATAATTTGCTATTGACTATCACTTTCGTTGGCTTTGCTTTACCTTTCTGTTTGGCCAAAGTGGTGGTCTTACCTTTCTCCACTGGTAAGGAACTAACTTTTTTGACCTTCATTATTGGGATTCTGGATTTAGGCTTCACATCTGGGAATGGATCTAATCGATTCCTGGCTACCGGTCTATTCACATGAATTGGTCTTGAGGATGTGACAGTATATTTTTCAAAACCCAGTGGCAAACGAGGTGCTCTGACTGGCAACCTAGACTTGGATGGCTTTAATCTAATGCCTTTGCACTGGGAAACTGTAACTACATTTTTCTGAATACTATCACCCCTAATTGTAGCAGTGTCTGTTTTAACTGAATATTTATTTGGGTTTACAGCTTGAACTAATCCAGGCTCAGACATTGGCAGCTGATTGGTTTGTACACTACTGTGCTGAAAACAATGGGTTCCAGCATTTAAGGCCTCAAGATTATTGCTTTTATTGCCAATTTTTGAATTATTGCTATTTTTCTGGAGATATGTTTGCAGCTCTGCCCTTAATGAGTCTGTTTTTTGATTATACTGGCTTATTTTACATGTTTCTGGTCCTATTTGATGTGGAGTCTCTTGTGTTTGTCCTTTCAAACTATCCCTATCCACACAAACAACATCCTTCCTCTCAACACTGGAAGATTTGGGTGCTATCTTAAAAGAAGAACATACGTTAGAACTGACTTCTGAATATGGAGGAGGTTCCATGTCATGAGATTTGTCCGAGAGGTCAGTGCAAATCTGAATGATATTGTATGATATGACCGTGTTGTCCTCCAGCTTAACTTGTGCCCTCTCTACTATCTGTGAATTTGAGGTGACCCCAACCCCTGTCCTCCCTCCAAATGTATGCTCACCAATCTGAAAAAATTGCAGTCTTTCTTCAACAAAATCACGCTTGCTCATGTCAATCGCACCACTGCGGGTCATCTCAAACATCTTCCCTTCGTGGAAGGGAAAAGGATTGGGCTCGCTAGTTGGTGTGCTTTCATCGGTCGGGGTTCTTGCAGGAGTTGTGTCAGGGGTTGTTGCTGTAGACATGTCATCTACTGCAAGTCCAAAAGGCTTGGGTTCATCATCTTTAATTCTAGCATCCACAACTTCATCTTCTCCTCCCTTGGATGACCAAGGATCAAAGCCTTTTGTTGCAACAGTTTTAAAAGGAGTATTAAACTCCTCATCTAGCTTGTAACTAAAGTATGTATCCGACACACCTTGATCAGATTGTTTTCCATCCTTTTCATTGTCTTTTCCATTCTTTTTGTTTGAGGGATCAGTTTTAGCTTTGGCTTTTTTGCACTCCTCAGCTGGTGATTCTTCTTGAATTACTTCAAGTTTACTTTGGCAACGGTCACTTAGCCTGGCCATATTATCTGATACCCAAATGTCTTTTCTGTTCTCATTGGGAAAACCAAATGGCTTGGCAAAATTTTCACACAGGCCATCATCCTCATCTTGAAGTTCATATCCATCAAGAGAGTCAATTTCTGTAGCATCTGTGTCGTGAGAGAACTCTGCAGTTGTCGCTATTGAGCAATCTGTGATGGACTGATCATTGCCATTTTGTTCATAATCATTATCATCTGAATTTCCATTACCACTTTCCTCTGGTTCTTTATGATTCCCATTCTTATCATGTTTTTTGGATTGGCTTTCCTTCGCATCTTTGTCCTCATCAAGCTTAAATGCATATTTCTTAATTGGAATGGGTTTAAAGACTGATTCTTCCTCACTTGAATCACTGTCATTTGCTCCGTGGAGCACAGGAGATGGTGGCTGAACTCTTATGATGGGTTTAGCAAGCAGATGTTTATCATGCTCCTCTTGAAGATTTACTTCCATCATCTCAGTCTCAGCCTCTGAAGAAGAAGTTGAGCCTTTTTTCTCAGGCTGCGATGAATCAGAATCCAAAGGTGGTGGAGGAGGAAACTCTATATATGCAACTCGTTTGTCTTTCGTCTCCTGACTAATTTCGTATTTTCCACTAGCTGTTTTTTCAGGGGCAGATTCTTTCAAAGGCATAGTTTTGCCTTGTTCACTATCTTCTGAATCTTCAGAAACCTCTGCTATTGGGCTAACAATACCTGGCATGAATGCAATGAAAGAGTCTGGGGTTCTCAAGGTAAGATCATAGCTGACCTCTTCTGAGCTTGGGGTGTCTGGAGTCATTGGGCTTTTCCCTGAGCTATCTATAAAAGATAACTGCTCTAGAGTGTCATCATCTGGGCTGCCTTGAGGAGATGTGGGCTGTTTTTGTTTTACTGCGTAAATTGTTCTACTCTCTGAGCTGACCATCTTTTTGAATGTTCCATTTCCCCCTGATGCTGCATCTTTCTCAGACTGCTTTCCTACCTGTACACTTACATAAACTGGTAATGCTTTCAGCCCTTTGAAACTTTCTCTTGTTGTAACAGTGGATATCTTTTCCACCGAACTACTCTCACAACTTGTTGTTCTACCTTCTACAGAGACTTCTTGAGACTTCTTTGATGCAGCTTCCTCTCTTTGTAACTCTGCACGACCCTGAACCCTTGGTTTGGTCAAGGTAGGTATGTGGGATGGGCTATTTTCAGATTGATTAGTTAATGTGTCTTGATTTACTTTCTTTGATACATCAGACTCTGAAGGACTAGATAATGTTCTTACAGGAATATGAGATTCTGTCTTTTTCTTGAGGGTTTTCACGTGCAAGTCTTTTCGATTGATACTATCCTTGGGTAAGGAAACAGCTATTTCAATTGTCTCACTTTTAGTGTCTCTTTTAAAACACTGCTGCTGTTTAACATCACTAATTTCACTTTGCCTAATGGTTGTATACCCATCTTTCACATCATGAGAGTGCACTTTTGTAAAGCTCTCTTGATTTTTATCAAACTCTTGATTGCTCTTATGTTCCTCAAACTTCTCATTGATTTCTGATGTGTGAGATATTTCAGGTAAAATTTTGTCACATGGCTGCTTTGAGACAACAGCTCCACTACTCTGATAACCTTGAACTTTGCAACTCTGAGGACCTTGTGCAGTAGTTAATTTTCCAGAAGGTGTCTTTCCTTCATCTACTGAATCAGCCTTCAAAGTTTTCGAACCAGCAGAAAACTGGTATACAGGTAATTTACTTTGTTTTAATTGTGTCATGGGCACATTGTTAACTTGTTTCTGTGCTTCTGTTTCAAACTTCTGTCTAACAGAGCTAACTCTAGAAGTCTTAACTGGGACTGGGGGGCCTACTTTTGACTGCTGAGGAGCATCATCCTGTTTTGATTTGTCCTCACTGAAGTGTGAAAACATATTTCTCTCTGGACTGTTTGGCAGACTTGCACTCTTCCTTTCATTTGTACTGCCAAACATTTTCTGCCTGCCTTTGTCCCATTCCTCACCTGTACTCTTTTGCTTTTTCTCAGGGCTACTGCACATTGAACTAGGCCCTGACCGTGTCTCCCTCGAGAGTCTTGTGGTTGTCTTTTTCTCAGGGGTCTGGAGCTCATCATTTAGTTTTTCTGTTTTGTCTCTAAAAAACTGTGAGACTTCACTTAGTTTCTCCTCTGCCTCTTTAATACTTCGATCTACTCTATCTTCATAAATCAGCTTCTCTCTGTTCCTTTCCTGTCTGTCTTGGGTAAAATGCATCCAGACTGCATGTTTGGGGCTACTAGGTTCTGTGGTGTAATGTAATACTGTAACTTTGTCATATTGGTCATCTTGTTGGGGGAATTTACCTGATTTTTCTGATGCGTCCCTTGCTGACCTGAATTTCGACTCCTTGGGGCCAGCTATATTTTCTCCATAAAAGCCTTCTGTCCCTTGCGCCTCAGTGGCTAAGCTATGTGTCTGGTCTACCACCGAGTCCTCTGTATCAGAATGTGAGATATCTAATTTTTCAGAGAGCAACATTTTCTCAGCAAACCTATATGACTCCCCTCTCAGCTCAGATAGCTCATCGTCATGATACTCAATTGAATGCTGGCTTAGAAGCTTTAAAGCTTTGTATGATTCATCGACAATGAGCTGAGCAGAACTGGGATGACTTTCTTCCTCTTGAATGACAGGGGTATTGACTCTGGATGTGTCTAAAAAGAACGGCAGTGATTCTTCAGCAGTAAGTTCCTCCTCATCTTGAAGAGCCTCATAATCACCCTCAACCCTATCAACAAGCTCCTTGAGACCTCGGTCACCCTTGCATACAAACTCGGGGTGCTTTTTGGTCTCTTTTATTATAACTTCAGTTGGGTCAGTTGTGTTGCCCTTTTCTATGTGGACCTCAATAATTCTCTCAACTTTGGGTTTTTTGTCCTTTTCAAGAAACCTTGGGGACAATTCATCCCCTTTAATAGCATCTTTGCCAGCTTTGTGCTCAAATAAACCAGATAGTTCTTTGGAAGGGTCTCTTCCAGACTGAAAAGCTTTCATTATGTCTCGGACCGACATTGTTTCTTCAATCCTCTCAGAGCCTGCATCTTTCAGTTGAGGTTTATGGTAAACCATTCGAGTTGTAGTGGTAATATGAGTTTCTTCTTTGACACATGCCAGCTCCTCAGAGTTGACTTTCATGTGCAAGGCCTTAAACTTGTCTTTAATTGGGCTAACCACTGGCTCAGGTTCAATGCATGTAGGAGGCTTCAAAGCTGCTGCGTCATCCATTAGTGCCTCACAGGCCTCCTCAGGATGTTCATAGCTCCTGATGACGTGAACAACCTCAGTTCTGGTTTCTGTTATGACAGGGGGAATAGGCACATCTGTGAAGGGTGGTTTGGGGCCTGTGCTTTCTGCACTCTGAGGAGCTGATGGGGTCTTTTCACTTCTGGTTTCAAAACCACTATCTGAGAGTGGACTCTTATCTTGTTCATGGGAAAAATCATCAGGAGATTCCAGGATTGCATCTGGGCCACTATAGGAGTCAGCTAGCTTACTTAAGTCTTTCTCGGAGGGAGAGGTTCGCATACCTGTGGGTGGCATTTTGAGCTTGTGCTCAGGTTTTATGGTGCGCTTCTGTTTTTCCTCTCCCTCCTTTTTTATCTCATCATATCTGCTCTTTACATCAGCTATTTTTGAGAGGGAACTAGCACCTATATCATTTATTAAGTAGTCAACTACTTTAGCTAAATTTAGATCTTTGTCCGGCACTAACTGAGCCCCAACAGGAAGGGTTGGTTCAAATGTCGGGAGGGATCGCAGGGCACACTGCCTTGCCTCCTCGATTTCATCTTTGGAGAACTCCTCCCATTCATCCTCTGAGGCCCTATCTTTATTTAAGCTTCTAGCCTCACTCAGGACATCCTTTGTGAGAATTTCACTAACTTTGACAAGGTCCTCTTTAACTTTCTCAACCAAACTGAAAGGCTCCTCATCCTCCATTTTAGACTCTTTAGAAACATGCGACTGAATGCTTTTGGCTGCAGTTGAGGAGTCAGTTTGTAAGATTGCTGTCATTCTAATTAGATCTTCCTTCATATCTGCCACGTCCTTCAGAATCTCTTGACTGGATGTCTGTGTGGGTGATGCAGTTGCTTTGAGGGCTGTTGGGGAAATAAAAAGCGAGGGCTTTGAGGGTTTCACTCTAGATGTGGAGGATTGTACTTGAGGGTGTGTCTGAGGTGTGAGTGCTATTTTCTCTGGTACTCTCTTCGCTTGGGGTTCAGGAAGTACATTGACCATGGAGAATACTGGCACAGTCATGGAAGTTGATGATATTGACGTTGTGATGGTAACTGGTGATCTAATAGAATCATAAACAGAACTTGTCAAATTGGACCTCAGAGGTGAAGACATAGATTTTAGTGTGCTATAGTTGGATGCAGAGCCATCTGTAACTGTTTTTTCAGTCTCTGAAAAAAATGCACCAACACTGGCTGTAGCTGCTTGCGTTGTTGCATGTATCCGCTCTTGCAAGCTGTAAGCCCCTCCTGAGAACAGACGGGATGATGCTGAAAAAGATGAGGGGTATTTTATTGGTGAAATTGATCCATTTAATAAGGCTGGTTCATTAATGGCTGTTGTAGGCTTAGCTGATAAAGACAGAGGTGACAGGATTGGTCCTCTAGCTGTATCCGTGATAGTTTTAATAGTGGACAAACTTGATATGCTTCGAATGGGTGAAGACACTGGTGTACTTGTAGGGGCCAGGGCTGATTTGAATGATAAAGATGTGTATGTATTTGTGGTTGAATTTACAGAGTCAGGTTGGGTTACTGTGGTGAATGTTCTGTCTTGCAAGGATCCAGGTGACGAAATCAAGTTAGCTCTTGAGGACAATGAAGCAGCAAGCCCCTTAATGGACACGGGATCTGTGCCAGTTTTACCCGGTGAAGATAGGAGATTTGAAATAACTGGAACTTGATTTTGGGGTTGTTGAACCACAGTCTTTATGGGAGATGACATGGACCTATATGTTCTAATGGGTGACACTATATCGCTAACTGCAGGAGAAGCGTTGGAAGCTCCGAGGGTGGACTTGATTGGAGAAGCAGACGAAATGGACCATACAGATTTTAATGGTGAAGCAGATGGCGTGTTGGAAGGTGAACTGGAGAGGGAACCCAGTCCACATTTTGTTTGCCCAGGGACGGTAATAGGAGTCGTCGACCATGCCTGGTAAGATCTTGTTGAAAAGACAGGTTTGTGAGCGTAACCAGCAGGCAGTGTTCTTGTTGTACTTCGTTCAACTGTTTCTTTAAACAAACAAATGATAATCCAACATAAAGTCAACAAAAAATGGTGGAAAGAGAGACCAGAAGGAAAAAATTGGTCAGTGGCAATTGTCTCATAGGGAGGTAGAAAAGCAGTTTTATGATGTGAAATGGAACTGAAGATGAGGATGGTGCCAAAATAAAGATGATCCAATGAGATTCACAGTCCACAAAGGGTTTACAAATCAAAACTGAAAGCCCAACAAAGCACAAAATGATGACAAAAACATAAAATGGCACAACAAAAGCACAAGACCATAATTAAAACAATTTCACTTTTGACTTTTGATGTGCTAATTTCTCCTACGTCTGACTACCCTCAATTGTTACAGTGCCTTTTATCTGTTTGGTCCAAAAAAAAAAAAAAAAAAAAAGAAAACAGGTCCATCCCCAATTTGGGTATTCTGACAAAAACAAAATACTCAAAAAAGCATTCTTGATCCTGTGCTAGAGCAAAGCATACTACGGCAAACGCAGGCTAAATCGCTACAATTTACAGTTCTTAATATCTCTGCGCATCATGCAGATCTGAGTAACCTTGGTGACAGGCAATTCAGTGCAAGCTGTGACAGCACCAGAGAGATTCTACCTGTGAGTCTTCATGCATTTCCATAAAAAAATTAAACTAATCAAATTCTGCACAATCACAAAGCCAAAAGGGGCAAGACTGATTGAAAACAGATTTATATGATATTTATATATAAAAAAAGGAATTTTACTTTGATGCCATACGGGGGGGATAATATTTAGCAAGCACAAGGCAAGTACAGCACACCAACTTAAAATACCATAATTTTACATGCAAAAAAACAACAACAAAAAAAACAGGCATGTGGTCTCTGTTTATGTATGATAAGAATGTGCAGATAAAACATTAATATACAGTACGTTTATGCAAGTTAATATTTCATATTGTTAATCACTCCCAATGACTTTTCCCAAAAAATAAGTTCAAACATTAGTGAAATCATCACACTCACTCATTCCAGGCTCGGTCAGATAGCTGTAGCGCTTACGTAAGGCTAGAGATGCAAAGGTATGACGTCGTTCTGGCTTTTCAGTCTGTAACAACAACAACAAAAATCCTATCATTTCTCCCATTAACAATTTCCCTTTCTTGCCTAGTTTAATTGTAGCTATCCTTAAAGTTAAGCTTACTCTCTTATTGTTCTTTTATTCTAAAAACATTTATCACTACAAAGAAAGTCACAATGAGTTGGCCAATATCTAATGTTTAAATGATTTGGAATGTATGATTTGTGCTTTTCAAGTCATGAAATACTGAGATTGGGTTGGCCTATACTGAATGCAACAGTTGGGTTCCGAAAGTAAAAATCCCATTCATTTTCTCCATAGAGAAATAGATTTTTAATGATAATTTTAAATGATAATCTTTTCTTTGTATTTTTTTTTAATGTATTTAATAGCTAAATTCCCTATAAACTACACTACCCATAATCCTGAAAAGAGATCCACCAATCAGAGAAGTCACTGTCACAATAGAAATGGGAACTACACCTCAGCCATGACAGCCCACTCCCATGAAGCACTGCGAATGATATAATCGACTCGCAATATCTTACAATAAGTTTAAAATATATTGTTTTTACACTTATAATAAACAACTACAACATTTTATACTTTACCATAATTTTTTTTTTATCTGATTACGTAATTCACAGTGCTTCATAGAATTTAATTTAATTCCCTTATAAAGGACATTAAGTACAAAGTCTTGTGCCTTTGTCTTATATTTTGTTCGATTTTCAAATACTTCAAATCAAAGTTTTAATGCTGTGATTTTGAAATTGGTTTCTTCAGTTCATGCCTTAGAAAACCTATATATATATATATATATATATATATATATATATATATATATATATATATCCCATACTGTATGGAGAAAATGAATGAGAAAAATAATCAGAACCAAGGCCGCTGAAAAGGTGAGCAGTCACTGTTGCGTTCCATTGTCTATGTAAGCATTAAAGGAAATCAATGTTAAAATTATTTATTTTAAGTAATTCTTAAGGCCATGAAACTATGATTGACTATGATCAGCTGGGTCAGTGGAGAGCACAATGTACAGCACTTTATTTTTCCAAATACATATTATTTCAGTGATTTTAAATCAAGTGTGACTGCTTTGATATGCGATACAATTAAAGGCATAGTTCACCCACAAAGGTAAATTCTGTTATCATTTACTCACCCTCTTGTTATAAAACCTATATAACTTTCTTTCTTTCATGAAACACAAAAGGAGAAAATAGATAACATGTTAGTCCTGGTCACAATTCACAAAAAGTGTATGGTGACTGAGGCTGTCATTCTGCCAAACATCTCCTTTTGTGCTCAATGGAAGAGAGTCGTAGTGGTATGGAAGGACATGCAAGTGAGTAAATAATGACAGAATTGTCGTTTTTTTGGGGTGAATTATTCATTTAAAAATCACTATACCTTAGTATAAAAGCCCTGACAGTCTATGCAAAAATACCTGGTACATTGATGGGTAAAAAAAAAAAGAATCAGCTTGCAGAATGTTGCAGCAGCATGCATTGTGTACAATTACAGTGCACTGAACAGAGTAAGTGCCAAAGTACCCATCTTAGACCAAGCCATCTTAAACAAATCTTCACAGAGCAAGTAACCCAGAGCTAAAGCAACTGAAACACTTGCACACCACATGGAAATGAGGGGACAGCTCTATTACCTCTTCCTCAGGATCTGAATCCTCATCCTTTTGGTTCCCAAGATGCATTGCAGAAACAGAGGGGATAACGTAATGAAGAGCAGGGGAAAGAAACATCAGGGTGTGAAAAAAGGGTGATTGAAAGCACACTGAATAAAAATTACTGCAAAAGCCATAGCAAAGAAACACAAAGGGGGGAAAATCAAAAAAGCACAAAGCAACAACCACAAATGCTGTTGGAAATAAGCATGAGCCTGTGTGCCTTCAGCCAAAGCGAGATCCAAATCAAAGGTGTGATTTGGGTCAGCCACAACAACAACAAGTTGAGAGAAGCTTGAAACAGATAAAAGACACACTCAGGCAGTTTGAGCCAAGATTAACCCTTAATGACTACGAACACTGCTCTATCTTTCCTGAGTATGAAGATGGCATGATATGGCGCAGATGATCGTAGTTCAACCTTACCTTTTTCAGTCCTGGCAGTGTGATATTTAAGTTACAGATAGGAGTCTGAGCAAGACCCTTGGAGGTTTTGACCTCTCTGAGGAAGGACAGACGGCCACAGGGCTCTTGGCTGCTATCTCTGATCTACAGAGGACAAACAAATGTTACTGATATCTCATTAGACTTAAAGTTTGATTTTGCCTAGAAACTGAATCATAAAATTGATCATAGATTAGCCTATCCAATTTAACAATGTAGAAGATTTCAGGAATGAACAGTCACAGACTGTGGAGAGCCACATGGTATTTCCAATTCTCTGTTGATATCTCTAGATGAATCAAAGTAATGTCCTGATTATATTCCCCCCCCCCCCCCCCTTTGCATAAAGACAATTTTGCCTATTTTAGGACCAGTAAGATTTTTTAGCATTGCAACGTTATTTTCATGACAATTAATAAAATAAAATAAAAATAATCTAGACAGAGCAATATGTATTACTGTCCTTCAGTAATGAGAATGAGATGGTGTTTTTCATTGCATTACCATAATGAAAATGTGCTATACTGGTATCTCTACAATTCTTTACATGTATCTACACCAGAGGAGGAATAAATGAGAAAAATGAAGTACCTTCACACAGAATGGGAGTCTGTTTTCCTTGAATGCGTAGAAGTTGAAAACCAGATGCTGTCCAGCTTTGGTCAGAGGGGCCAAATTGCCATAACAGTCCACATGGATGGGTTTCCCTTCCAGTACCTGTAAAACAGCCAGGCGTGTTGATGTAGCATTTTCTTAAACACATTCATGTGCAAAATGTAAAAAGCTTTAAAGGGTCCGTGAAATCCAGATTGGAGTTTTGTGGCTTTTAGTCCATGTCTGTTAGCTCTGAAGCCATCCATATTCTAGTGTTTACATCCACCCTGGATGTAAACACTGCCACAGACACACTAGGCTCTACTTTAACAGCCTGTCTAAACAGCATCTGCCCTCTCTCCTCTAGGCCAGCACATATGACACCGCCCAGCCCCTGGCTCTCTGATGTTCTTCGTGAATATCAGACTGACCTTAGAGCGGCTGAGAGGAGATGGCAGAAATCTAAAGATCCAGCAGATCTGAGTAAGTATCAGTCTCTGCTTGCTTCTTTTTCTGATAACGTTAAATCTGCAAAAACGTCCTATTATCAGGACAAGATCAACAGCACCACAGACACCCACAGCCTATTTAGAACATTCAACACACTCCTCTGTCCTCCCCCTCCACTACCTGATACCTCACTGACAGCTGATGTCTTCGCCACATTTTTTCACTAATATGGTTACAGCCATTAGCAATACATTCTCAGCACCACAGCCTCTCAAACATCCGCCTCCTTTATGCAGCTTTTCTATCTCTATTTTCTGTTCTCTGACTTACACTGAGGTCTCTAAACTCCTCCCCTCCAACCACCCCACCACCTGTCCCCTTGGCCCTATTCCTTCCCACACTCTCCAAGCCATCTCTCCGTCCATCCTACCTGCACTCACACACATAATCAGCACATCTCCACTTACAGGCATTTTCTCCACTACATTTAAGCAGGCTCGAGTAATCCCGCTGCTTAAAAAACCTGCACTTAAACCAACACAAATAGAACACTACAGACCAGTCTCTCTCGTCCCATTCATGGCAACAACACTTGAAAGGGCCGTTTTCAATCAGATCTCTGCCTATCTCTCGCAGAACAAGCTGCTGGATGACAATAAGCCAGGCTTCAAAAGTGGACATTCCACTGAGACAGCCCTGCTGTCTGTCACTGAGTCACTGAGACAGGTGAGAGCTGGATCCAGATCATTCATGCTGATTCTACTGGACCTTTCTGCAGCCTTTGACACAGTCAACCATCAGATACTATTGTCCAAACTCTCTACTCTGGGCATCACAGGAACTGTGCTTGACTGGTATAAGTCCTATCTCTCAGGTAGGTCCTTCAAGGTAGCCTGGAGAGGTGAGGTGTCCAAGTCACATCAGCTACTTACTGGGGTACCTCAGGGCTCAGTGTTTGGGCCACTTCTCTTCTCTATATACTATACACAACATGACTGGGACCCAGCATTCAAGCACATGGATCCTCTTACCACTGCTATGCCGATGACACACAGCTCTACTTGTCTTTCCAGCCCAACAACACCATGGTGACTGCTCGAATCTCGGCATGTTTGGAAGACATCTCGGCCTGGATGAATGAACACCACCTGCAACTTAACCCAGCGAAGACTGAGCTCCTTGTCTTTCCAGCCAACCCTGCTGTTGAACACAACATCACTGTTCAGCTGGGTTCAACTAATAATGACTTCAAAACGGTCAGAAATCTAGGGGTAACCATCGATAACCAACTCAATTTCACAGACCACATCTCAAAGACAGCACGATCTTGTAGATTTATACTCAACAATATCAGGAAAATAAGACCCTTCCTCTCTGAACATGCCACTCAACTTCTTGTCAGTCACTTGTCATAACTATACTGGATTACTGTAATGCTCTCATTGCAGGCCTCCCTGCATGTGCAGTTATGCCCCTGCAAATGATCCAGAATGCAGCAGCACGTCTGGTCTTCAATGAACCAAAGGGAGTGCATGTTACACCACTCCTTGTCTCTCTTCACAGGCTGCTGGTTGATGCATGTATCAAATTCAAGGCTCTGATGCTGGCATACAGAACAGTCACTGCATCTGCTTCAGCATACCTAAAATCATTTCTGCAGAGCTACGTTCCCACCAGAAGCCTGTGGTTGGCTAATGAGCGGCGCCTTGTTGTACCAACACAAAGAGGGACCAAATCACTTTCCCGGACTTTCGGTTTCACTGTTCCACGTTGGTGAAATGAACTTCCCAACTCCATCCGTGAAGCAGACTCACTCTCTGTCTTCAAAAAATGGCTAAAGACACATCTTTTCCATGAGCACTTAACCATGCACTCAGTAACTTTTGTCTTTGTGTCATCTTGGACTTACACTGACACCTACCGGCTTGGATGCAACATCATTTAAAACCAATCATTTCAGTTTCAGATGCCATTGTAGAAATTTACTATTCACAGTCAGCCATGATTACTTTAATCAGTGAGTGAAAGTGTCAAATAACAGGACGGTTACTGAGATTAAGAGAGTAGTATTTGGCTGGTCATGTGATTCTAACATGGCAGCCCCCATGTATGGACCCTCTCCATGTATAATAAAACAGCTTTTATAAGGTTACTGATATGACTGGAGTCTTCATTTTAATGTGAGTGGGCATGATTTCCTACATATATTGCAAAATTACAATTCACGTCAATAGGAGTTAAACTTTTTTTATGAGAAGAAAATTACTGAGTGCACCTTTAAAGTTGACAATTTTTTTTTAAGAAAATGTACACATTTAATATTTATCTTCTGGGGAAACGGACCAAAAATATTAATGACTCATCTTGCTCTACATAGATTTTTGTCCAATCAAACTCTCTCAAGAATGAGAATGTCCCGATAAACAAATCATGGTTCATGGCTGTGATGTAAGCTTAAGCCTATTGGACAAGCCCTTTAATATATCCCAACCCAACGTTCTGTTTCAATAGGAAATACTTCAAAACAGGGCAGAAAATAGCACTCGTCAAGCCATTTCATGGGGTCTTTAAAAGAATCAGATATGTTTTTACTGGCAATCACCAGGTATAGAGTTTCTCACTAAGTATAAAAATAACATTGGGAGTTTATACAGGGTACATCAAATCTAGAAATTAGAGCAACACGTCTAAAAGTATAACAGAAACATGTAACGCATTTACCGTTTTTACAACATCGACCAGCATAAACACTGGTTTGAAGGGCATAACCCTTGTAATGTGTCCGCCCGAAGTAATTACACTTATGCACACTCCACAACACACACACACACACACACACACACACACACAAACACATACGCACACCAGAGCCCTTCTACCAAGGTGAGCCTACAAGCTTAGCATAAAATAGCATAACGCGGCAGTCCTTCCATTGTAAACATGCACTGTCGTCACATGCTAGTTGGCTGTTACACTCTCTGCTATGATAGAGCCGTGGAGATTCTTATCTCAGTAAATAAAATAATCTTTGCACACACACAACGGCGCTTCCGTGATAAAATGATGGAAAAAGGACCTCTTAATGCTATTTGATGTACAAAACAAGCCCAGATGGGACTTGTGATAGAAATCAAGTATTTTTCAGCCTATATAAGGTGCATTTTAATTACCACAGAAAAGTCAAAAAGTCTTAACTATCACCAAAATGCAGAATGAGATGATTAATGCCCATTGCAATGAAAATGAATCCTACAGCATGTGGGGATTGGTCCTTTGAATTAGTCAAACTCCCACTTAGACTTTGGGAAATGTTTAATGTTACTTGAATTAGTGCTATTATAATGCATTTCTATCTTTATAATGTGGAAGGCTTTGTTTGGAAAAACATTAATAAATATTGTTACACTTTGTTTTTAGTTTTCTTTCCTAAAATGGACAAAAATGCATTTTGACAGGAAAAGTATATATACTGTCAAATTTCAGCACTTTCAAAATCTGTGATTAATTGCGATTAACTACAAAAAAGTATGCGGTTAATCACGATTAAAAAATGTAATCCACTGACAGCACTACAACAAATTAAACATGTACCTCAATGTCTTTGCTTCTGGCCACCTCCTCAAAATTCTCCTGTTGTTCCAGAGTTTTGTCCACTTTATCGTCTGTCATACAGAAGCATCGCAGGCTGGACTCCACAGGGTCATTCATTTTGGCAAACACCACAAACTTGGCCATGTAGGGCACACAGATGAGCTCCCTGTATAACTGAGTGGCCAACCCTACAGTCTCTGGAATCTGGTGGCAGTCTGCAAGCCAAAACCTGGAGAAGACAAGAGAGGCAGTTGCAAAGTTGTAAATGTGAGATTTTGACAGAAAGTACCTTTACATTCTGTAGAATTTGATCAGAGATATTTAAGTAGATCAGACCAGGTATGATGATTTTATAAGAGAGAAGATAAGTTGTTCTTGTACCTGGCAGATACATTTGTGGTGAAGGACACACAGTCATTCATGAAAGTGAGAGGTGTGGTACCAGTGATGTCCTCCCACTGAGCCATTGATGTGCCACCTGTTGCAAGATGCTTTATTAGAATATTTGGAACAATAAAATTGTATTATGTTTGTAATAATACATTGTTATTAGTATCTTTAAGGCGAACCTACCAGTTATACTGCACAGGAGGCGTAGGCTGGGTGTGGTGTCTCCTTTGTATCCATTGACTACACCCTCTCCAGAGAGTGGAGGCATTGGTACGGTCATGGTGATTGGCTTATGAAACTTCCTCCTGCGAGGCTCCACTGTCACTATGGGGCTGAAGGTTGCACGATTACCTATAATCTTCTTCACAGCCTCATCTGGAACAGGCTGGGCCTTTAAGAGAGAGCAATAGCATTTAAAGACCACATGAAATCAGTATGAGAGTTTTGTAGGTTTTATTCTATGGGCTATATTTTTGTGATTGCGCTAGGCGCAGCACCACGTGCAATGACCGTGTGCTGCGTCTTATCCAATTTTGGTGAGAGCACTTATCCCAAGCGCAATTTTTGTGCCAGCGCAAAGCGCAATTGGGCATCAGTGGGAGTGCTTGCATTATCTGTGGGTGTATATCATACCTGTCAACACTCCCGTTTTTCCCGGGAGTCTCCCGTATTTCACACCCATCTCCCACCCCCTCCTGTTTTGTTATTTCTCCCGGGAAACTCCCGTAATTTGTATGGCCCAAACCTCGTTATATGAATAATCACTTCAATATATTATTCCAAGGTTGTCCAGCTGCCAGATCTTGTATGAAACGCATCCTACTCACACAATCGACACATCCTACAAATTTCAACCCATTTGTGACCTCAACCTGGCAACCTACAACCCAGTTGCGCTGTTGATATCTGCGCAGGTAGTAGACGTGGGAAGTTGAATCAAGCATCACTGGTAGATGGGAGGAGGAGACTCAGGTGGTGCTCCGGCGAGAAAAAAAAATATATATACATGTAAATTTAACAACAGCTGGACGGAAGAATTTAATTTCATATCTCAAAGCCATATCGACAATGCCCGTGCCTTTTGCAAAGTGTGTCGCACTGATTTTAATATCGGACAAGGTGGGAAAAATGACGTTACTCAGAACATTAAATCACAACGGCACAATTGCACAGCGGAGGCATAGAAGGGCCTTCTTTATCTTCTTCTTATTATTTGTTAAGTGCCATTGCCCCAGAGCTTGATGATGAGGTCAAAAATATCTGCCAGACCCAGCCATTTGGATTACTTTGTGATGAGTTAAACAACATGCAGAAAGAAAAATATCTTGTAATACTGGCAAGAGTGTATGCTGAGAACAGTCATGAGGTTGTGACCAAATTTACTGACATGCCAGTATGCAATGTGGGCACAGTAGAAAGTATTTATGAGAAGCTGAAAACCTCTTTGAGGTGAGTTTTTTTACATAATGAAGAATGCACTTAAGGCTCAGTTGAATTCGATAGCATGAATGTTTACAAAAAATGTATCTGTCTGATTATGACAGAAATAGAGGAATCCCATGGGATAACCTGGTGGCCTTCAACTCTGACAACTGCAGTGTAATGAAAGGAAAGCACCATTCAGTCTTCACCAAACTAAGAGCTAGTCAACCTTATATTCAGGATGTGGGTTGCATATGCCACCTTGCCCATCTTGCCACAGGCTGTGGTATGAAGACCATCAAAGCCTCAGTGGAGGATTTCCTGGTTGGTGTGTATAGCCACTTCCACAAAAGGTCAGTATAAAAGACGAAAAGTCTGTCTGTTAGTTAGTCTGTTCTCTGTAAATTTACATAGGGTATAATGACTCAGTTTATCCACTATTCGTGTAATTCTACTTGTCCTTATTTTTTGTTGTTTGTGTTTCCTGTAGTGCCAAGAGAAGTGAGGTGTATAAAGAGTTTGTGGAGTTCACAGACACAGACAACCTGAATCTGCTCAGATACTGCAGAACACGATGGCTCAGCCTCCACACGTGCATACAAAGAGTGCTGAATCAATGGGCTGCAGGCTTACTTTAATAGTCATGAGGATGAGAGGAGTGCTAAAATCAGGAACCTGGCAGGCTACTTCAATGATGCTGAGATCAAGTTCTATTTTCTGTTTCTGAGTGCCGATCTTAAGCCACTGGTTGCGTTCAACACTGCCTTCCAGATAGGTAGAATGAATGGTGGAGACCTAGCATTATATATACATAAAAAATAAATGTCTGTTTTATTTAAGTTTACCCATGTTTGCCCAATAGGCAGAGGGAGTGATGATCCATAAGCTACACAGTGAGATGACAAGACTGGTTAAGAGATACTTGGGCTACATTGTTCCAGCTAGATTAATTGTGGATAATCCAATCAGTGAAGTATCATATGGACACGAACACCAGCTGGCAAATGAGGATCTCTTCATTGGGGCTGAGGCCAGATCATTTCTTGAAAATGAAGAACTCTCCTCCATGTTAATGACAAAAATATATCAGTAAGTTATAACTTCAGTAATAATGATATCTGCTTCATTTGTCTTTCTTCATGATTCCTGGTTAATATGTGATTCTGTCATAAATGTGCTCTTAGGACAATGAGAGCTTTCTATGTGGAAGATGCTGAAGGTCTTTCCCTTAGACTCACAGCTGCTCAGTGACCTGAAGCTGTTGGACCCAACCTCTCGCCTGGACATCTCTCCTGAAACAGGTTGACCTAGTTATTTTGTGATTTTACCTACCCCCTCAAATGATCTTATTATTGTAAGAATACCAGCTCCGTACATTTAAGTATTAAGTATTTAACCTAACTGATAAGTATGACTGATAATGTGTTGGAAATCTGTTCATACCACATAGTGATAAGGCTAGGTCGCATGTTTCCACAACTGAGGCTTGATCCAGATAAACTGAGAGAGGAGTTCACAGACTACCAGGTCACAGCAAGGAGTTAACCAAGGAAGAGAGAGTGGACAGATTCTGGGGCCTTGTAGGGAAAAGTGAGACTGAGACCTGGTTCAGTCATCTGGCTAGTCTGATGAAGGCACTACTTTGCATTCCTCATAGCAATGCCTCTTCAGAGAGGACTTTCAGCATGGTCAGAAAGATTGTAACAGAAAATCGAATGAGCATTAATAATAGCACACTTTGTGCTCTCTTGTGCTGCAAAATCAACTATACAAACCCTACATACAAGTACACTCCCTCCAGGGGGATACTTAGAGCAGCAAAGTCCACTACTTACAATTACAATTCTGCATGTAAGAAACACTAAGCCATACTTATGCAACACATACTGTAAACACACAATGTTAATGTAATGTTTTTGTTACATGTTCCACAGTGCTACATTACATGCACCACAGTGTTTATGTAATAACATTTGTAATAATAAAAATAAATAAAAAGAAACATGAAGAAGTCACGTTATTATCATAATAACGTGACTTATTCATGTTTCTTTTTATTAATAATTATGTATTTATTTATGTGTATTTAGCCTGCCTCTGCCATCCAGCAACCAACCCCGCTCAGAGGTCTCCTGGATTTTGGTACCCAAATGCTGACAGGTATGGTGCACAAATATGCACAAACTGTTGGTGTATTGTATGCTAATGAAGTGGTGCAAAGCGCAATTTGCTATTTTCCTGAGAAATACATCACTGCGCTAAGACGTCTGAGAACCATGTGTAATCTCTGCGCAAAGTCTAAACTCAGTTCCTGCATTTGAAGATTCCACCAGCAGATGATATCAAAGAGCTAACAATCACTTTTAATACTAGCCATGATTTATGTGTCAGTAAATCAATACATGCCCGGTTCCAGATCAAAATCGCTGAGGGTGCTTCTAAAAATAGTGGGGGTACTCTGTATAAAGTGGGGGTCTAAAGTAATTGTAAAAAATTCAGATTAAGTCATGTTTAATGCTATCAAAACAACTTGATATTTAATCCACAAATTACACTGCCTTTAAGATTTATTTAAAAAACATTTTTTTTTTTTTTTTTTACAGTCATTTGTAGCTACGTTTTCTCTGCGCATGAATGAAGCAAGCGATGTCGGAAGAAGCAATCAGCAGCCGCTGATCTAGAGTCAGCTTTTGCGTTTCACTGAGAGTTACGGTTTGGATTTGGCTTTGGTAAGCTGATCCTAGAACAGCAGTCACATACCGCTTTATTCTTGAGCTGAAATCAAACGAAACAGGCGGTGGACTGAGTGATAATTGAGGACACACTAACCTCATTCACACTGGGCTCTGATCCCGGAATATTGCCGGGATAAATGCCAGGGATCCGTCTGTGTAAATGCAAGCCGGTGCAGGAATGCCCGAAAATTTTGTCCCGTGATCAGACCCTTGTAACATTGCCGGGATCAATCCTGCGACATCAGAGCCGAAACCATGAAGAGTGTGTGTCGTAGTGATGGCGTATTTATCATGCGAAGGAGAAAGTTTGTGTGCAGAATAGAGATGCAACCGTTTCACAGTGTACCGCGTTTAAAAAAAAAAAAACCGTTGCCATTTGTTTCATTCACGGCATTTTGAGAGTCAGGACTTTTTCAGATTTTTGTAAATATACAAGTAAAGAAATTTATGCTTCCATTGTAAACATCAGTTAAATAATAATAATAATAAAAAAGGCAATTGGCTACATTTACAGCTTCACCCACCTGACGTGATAAAATAAATTTGTTTTTTATTCAGAACGCAGCACACAAAATGTCAGAGCTTTAACTTTATTTACCCCTCATATTGGTGCGGTTGAAATCCACAATGTACAGTAAGAATACTTTGGGTATTAAAAATGTTAATGATGGTTACCCAATTTGTAAATTGTGACGAAAAAAAGTGCCAGGTCAAACAGAGAAATTTCAAACCTGAAGTACATTCTCCGTGAACATCCCATGGAATTTGCGAAGATGAATGTAAGTGAAAAGGGAAAAGGGCAAGAACATAACGATACAGAAAATCAGTTTACCCAAATTATTTGGGTATTTTTTTATAGGCTACATATACATATATATATATACACACACACACACACACACACACACACACACACACACACACACACACACACACTACCATTCAAAAGTTTGGGGTCACTTGCCTGAAATGTTTCCCATGATCTTAAAAATCTTTTGATCTGAAGGCGTATGCTTAATTGTTTGAAATTAGTTTTGTAGACAAAAATATAATTGTACCACCATATTAATTTAATTACAAAACAAAAATGTTATTTAAAAAAAAAAGTTTTTGAAATGGATGACTTGGACCGAATAATTAAGAAAAGCAGCCAGTAAGTTCCCAGCATATAGATGGGAACTCCTTCAATACTGTTTAAAAAGCATCCCAGGGTGATACCTCAAGAAGTTGGTTGAGAAAATGTCAAGAGTACATGTCTGCAAAATCTAGGCAAAGTTTGGCCACTCTGAAGATGCTAAAATATAACATAGTTTTGATTTATTTTGGATTTTTTTAGTCACAACATAATTCCCATAGTTCCATTTAATTTATTATTCCATAGTTGTGATGACTACTATTATTCTAAAATGTGAATAAAAAATAAATAAATAAATAAATAAAGAACGAGTAAGTGACCCTAAACTTTTGAACGGTAGTGTATATATATATATATATATATATATATATATATATATATATATATATATATATATATATATATATTTTGTATATATAATTTTGTGATCGAAAAGATGGCTCGATGCTTCTCAATGCTTAACTGCAGCGCAACAGTTAGTATACAATGTGTATATTACTAATACGTTTTATTCGTAAAGTTTAAAAAGTGCTCAAGTCATACAGAAATAAAATGGCAGAGCTAGTGCAAAAAAAGAAGAAAAAAAAGAAAAACACCAACAAATAAATGGCAAATGAAAAGCCTAATCATTTTTGTAATTTATTTTTTTGGTAATAAATGCTAATGTCTGAAGAAAAAAAGCATAGTTTTACCTTGTCGGTGTAAGCTAGTTAGTTTTCTTGATTTTTAGGAAGGTAGGCCCGTTGAGAATCAAAATAAATTTCAAACGCGATTACTGAATCAAATGCACAATGTAACTGTTGCAGGGCAGTAGGCTATCATTGAAAATTATTCGTTTTTAAAATATATATATATATTTTTTTATTTGTATTAATAATATTGCAATTCACCTTGATACCATAATTTGTTTTGTGTGTTTTTTTTTTTTTTTCTTTTTGACGGTTATCACTTTCAATCTTTATTGTCCTTGGGAGGCATTTCAGTTGGTAGACAGCAGCCAATAGCTCTCGCAGTGTGAATGAACAAATTTTGCAGTCCCAGAACAGATGCCGGAATTTTTCCGGGATTAATCCTGGGATCTCTGTGTGAAAGGGGCTACTGATTTGCAAGATCATACACATTTATACATTTTGATTCAGGGATTTGTGCGTTTACAGGGCTTTAAGAAAATCTGATTGTCAGTATACAGTATTATTAGGCTTACAACTGAGGGTGCTCTAAAGTTGTAAGAACCGGGCCTGGATCAATATCATTATTAATAATAATAATAATAATAATTTGTTTATTTTGAACAGCACCTTAGGGCTCAAGGACGCTGTACAGAAATTACTCATAAAACATTAAACAGAGAAACATATAACAAATATACTGTACAAGACAATGAACAATGGGAGAGCAGCAAAGCATGTTTCAACCATCCCGTAACACCGTCAAGACCGCAGGTGAGACATGGTTGAGCACGATGAGAACAAACAGTTCCAGAGAGGCCGACAGAGAACACATACAACACATACATTGCGGTCCAGAGCAGCGCAGTCGACAACACAGTCACAGAGCAGTGACATGACCAAGCACAAACATTCTCGGTAGTATGTCACCGTTACACACCATAGCACTGGAACGATGGCAGCCATGGGAGAGAGTTCATAGCAAGGACATAGTTATTGCGCAAAAGAATGTAAGACACAAATGGTCCATATTTCTAGTCTTCTAATGCATTGCATACAGTCCATTTACATAACCAAATTCTAATGAATAGTCTATTTCGATATTCATTGACAGGGAATGGAATATACTGTATAATAGGTAGCAGACGGTGAAGAACTTCAAAATTAAACTGCACTTGACCCAGCCCACTAGCGCCTTGCATTCGCTATTTCAACAACCCACTTGCGCCTAGACTTAGTGCATGCTTGCAAGAAAATATCAAAACTTCATGGCCATGTATGATGTTTCGCATAGCGCTGCGGTTAAGACATAGTGCTCTTAAAATAGCTTTTTAATGTTAGCTTTGGGGTCGTCAATATGCTTGTGTACTCCTAAAAGACAAAATGATCTATTTAAACAGATATACACATTTTAAGTTTACAGTTATATTCATGCTGTTTAGCCAAAGAGGAACGGGCCCCCACAGTGAGCCTGGTTTTTTTTCCCTCCATTAACCAACATCTTTTGGAGTTTTGTGTTCCTTGCCACAGTTGCATTTAGTATGCTCACAGCGGGTCTAAATCCAAATATTATTTATTTATTTATTTTAAGGGACAATTTACAATCATGATTTTTTTTAATTAAACCGCACTATTATGACTCTAAGACATTATAGCTTCTATTTTTTTTTTTTTTTTGTTAAAGCATAATTTTCTATAAAGCTGCTTTGAAATGATTTGTTTTGTGAAAAGCCCTATACAAAAAAAAAAAAAAAAAAAAAAAAAAAAAAAAATGACTTGACTGCAGTCTTTCCTGTTCCGGAAAGCAGGCCAAAAATATTGATGACTCATCTTGCACAAATGAAAACCAAGCTCATCGAGCCATTTCACGTGGTCTTAATGTGAAACTGTTGTGCGTTTTCATATCTACAAAATTAACTTTATGTGAAACGGCTGTTCACAAGTCCGAATTTTCAGCATGACAAACATGCACAACAATAATTTCAACAGAAATTTTAAAACATTTGAATTCATACCAAGTCTGAAAGCCCGAATGCTAGTTTTTTTTGAATAATTCTTTTACATTTTCGATTGCCAAACAATTCATTCAGATATCCAAACTTTTACCAGAGTATAACAAAGATTCAGCACTGGACAACATGAGAACAGGCATTTAATCTACAACTCTTGGAAAATATGGATTTATGTTGATTATAATCTACCTGCAGTCCAACTCTGATCTTCTTGGTGAGTGCACCCTCAGGGAATGAGGCCTGGACCAGAGGAACCGTTATGCTGGACAGAACCCCTCCCTCTGGACCCATCTGATTACTCTCCTGTTTGATCCGGGACACCACTGCAAAGTACTGTGGGAAGTCCTTTGTGATGATCCGGCAGATGCGCTTCTGCTCCAGATCAGCTGGGCTGTCCAACTCTATGAAGTACATTATGAGTACAGAATGAGTTTGATCTGCACTTACTATAACATACAAGTATTTAATATTAAGTTACATTTTTAACAAATGTTCAATACTTTTAAGGTTTGTTCAAATCTCTAACCCATGGTATGAGCAATAGTGATGCACCACTAAAAAGTACGTGATTAGCAGAAATATTCAACAATCCAGTCACCAATCATGTTTAGTGCATGACTGATAAATTGGCCAGGCCGAATTATAAGCATTTTGAAATTTCGCCACTGGCTGAAAATGTGCTTGCTTGCTCGATTAACAGAAATCTGAACTTCAGTGAGCAAAGTTTCTGTTTCCAAATATTTTTGAGAGAATCTTTAGTTAATATTGTGTACCATACCTGCTCATTTAATATCAGCAGTTGCTTATGCTATAATTATAAACTGCATTATAATTCATATAAGACATAAATGAGATATATATTGGCATTATATCAACCATTGGCCAACCTGCTTTCTAGATAGTGCCATCAGCACTGCCCACTGAAAAACTGGCTAAGAAAACCAGTACTAATCATCATCATAATCATCATCATTAATATTTTCTAAAGGCTTGTGTGCTAGCAAGGTTGAGCACTGTGATGTTTTTCATAACCAACATTTTACCTTCATCCATGCCATTGAGGAGTTCATTGAGGTCTTCAGTTTTGCAGTCATAATGATGCTCTTTCCAAGTCTCTCCATTCTCACTTCTGAGCATGATGAGCTCTCGTTCTTTTCCTCTCATGGACCCAAAGTGAGGGATCTCCACAATTACAGGGCTACGAAAACACACCACAGGCCTTTAACAGTGGAACTTCTCACACTTACCAAACACAGGACGGCAAGACACACAGTGCTCATGATGACTTTGGTAAATGGTGACGACGATCATTCATGGAACATTAGTGCAAAGAAGGGGCACTTGGCAAATGATACATGACATGTAAAGGTCAGTTGCTTGCAGAGGTTTAACAGTCTGAACGCAAGGGGACAGATGCAGTGATGTTTTTACAAATGTTTTAGTTTAGTACATTTTTTTACCAAGTGTCACTGCTTCATGCTTTGAAATGAAATCCAAAAGTCATAAGATGCAAAATAAAGATGTACTGCAAAAAACAAAAAACAAAACACTGTTCTTAATCAGTATCTTAGTCCTGTTTTTTCTTCTTTTTTTCGGTAAAATATCTAAATATTAATAAAATAAGATAAACTCACCTGAGTAGCAAAATTTCCACAAGGCATTAGTTTCCAGCAAATGTATCTTGAATATATTATTTTGAATAATAATTTTTTGTATTACTGCTTAAACAAGCTTTTTGACATTTTAATTGTATGAATTTGAAATGTTAAAAAACGGTTACATTGTTATCACTAAGTGAAGGTCAACATAAAAAAATCTTGTTTCGAGAACAAGACATGCTTGATACAGAAGATGTGTACAAATGGCCCAAATTTATTAAGCTGCAAAAAAAATTCCCTCTTTCAACAAGCTAAACACACTTAAATATAGCATAAATATACTAAAATGAAGCAAAAAAAAAATCTGCCAGTGGGGTAAGAGAAAGTTGCTTGGTGACCATTCTTGAAACTAGCAGAAATATCCAGCAACAAAAAAATATTAATAAAATATTTATGGATCTTAAAAATCAGGAAGTCTCTACTTTTAATTATATTAAGCAATTTTAGTGCAGCTTTACAAATTTTCAAACAAATCAAAATCTTTTTGTGGATTAAGAATTGTTCTCAATCTTCATACTGAGCAATCGTATGGCTTCAGAAGACTTGAAATATTAGACATGAGTCATATGGACCACTTTTATTATACTTTTATGCCGCTTTTTGTCATTTGTGTCTCGTTTTAAGATCCATTAATATTTTTAATGGCTATATATTTATGCTAGTTTTAAGAATTCTTTAGTCATTTCCTTAACCCTCCTATGGTATTCGGTCATTTTTGACCGAAATAAATTTTCCTTGTTTCATAAAAATGGTTTCCTTTATCTGAGCAGTACAAAACTTTGTGACTTTTCTTCATTTTCCATCTGAACATTCCAAAAAATAAAAGAATAAATCAGGCTTGATTTGATAAATCTAAGTGGTCATAATTATTTATTTATTTATTTATTTTTTAAAACAACACCTTTGGTATTCGCGGGCAAAATTGACCAACCATTGTGACCATTGACCAAAATGAATGGGAAAGACCAAAAAACAGAGCAGTTTTTATTTTAGATCTGTCAAATACAATCAATAAATCAGCCACAATGCAGAATTTTTTTAAAGAAAAGACAGAAATTTCAGGGTGAGACTCTAAAACATACTCAGTGCAAAACATACAGACCCACTCACACACACACTTATGCCGAGTTTACACTACACGATTTTAGGCCCGATTTTCACTCGCCGACAGTTTTGTGGAGATCGCCAACAAAAGCCCAAAATCATAGGCAAATCGGAGCTCGCTCCCATGAGCGACGAACTTAATGTATGAATTATCAAAGACGCGATCTGAGAGAAGCGTCGACGCGTTGCCGATGTCAATGAGATATCTAGAATGTTAAATATCTGGACCTGTCTGCGATTCCAAATTGCGAAATATGAAATGTGTTTTGACTGATTACAACTGCAGCGTTGACCTACAGCCAATTAGAGAGCAAGAAACGGGGCATGGGAAGTTTCAGTGGGAGGAGTCCTGATGTACCTGCAACAGAACATCAACTAGCATGGCTGCGGTATCAAGAAAGTCTCATTGGACCGAAGAAATGGAGGAAAAATTAGTGGAACATTGGCAGGAGCACCAGTGCCTATTTTATGTTTCCTCTGAACTGTACCACAACCGGGTGGAGAAAGAGAAGATTTGGAGAGATACTGCCAAATCTCTTGGACAGTCAGGAAAGCAAATAGGTAGATTTTTCAGTAGGAGGTACTTTTTCATATTGTAACCAATAAAATATATGATGCCTTTACACATTATGTAAATGCGATTAAAAACATACACATCACATTCTGAAATGCATAACATATGATCATGCATTTGTTTTCGTATCTCGTATCACTTCTCGCGTGTACTCTGTTGTGAAACGTAAGAGTCGTCGGGGATTCGTCAATAGTGAAATGTTTTGTAATGTGTTCACCCCCTGTCGCCGATTCCTTGTGTAATTTGAAAACACTACGACTTCCATGACAAGACAGACAGTTGTGTAATATGAACGGTTCCACAATCCAACATCTTTGAAAGTCGTGCAGTGTGTAGGAAGCATTACACACACACACACAAATCAACAGGTGAGACTATAACACAGAGCTTTGTTTTTTTACATTTGTCAAAAAAACAAACAAAAAAAAACTATTAATCAGTCACAATGCTAAACACACACACTCAGAAATGAAGGGGTGAGATGATAACACTCACAATGTAGAACACGCGTGCGCACACACACACACACACACACACACACAGAACCAGGGCATCAGTAAGTGGAGCCCTACGGCCATCTTTAATCACTGTTGGCATTACAAGTCATCTGTTGTTTTCCAGCTGATGACAGCAATCTGACACACATACAGGTTTGCAAAATACATTTTTACTATAGAAAGTTTGAAATGCAAAATGTTTACTCTGATTTGTTTTATACTCTGAATTTTAAGAATTGTGCAGTTCATTTCTGTTTCTTGAAGTTCATTTTCTTGACATTATTATGCATTTACTTTGAGTTATGACATTTTTATGTCTGAAATAAATTATTGGTAGAAAATTTCTGATTTGATTGCAAGCTAAATGGCATAAACTGCGATAACTGACACTTCAAATCAATTTTAAAATGCTAAACTTTGACAAATAATAGTTTGACAGTGTCTAAATATATATCCAAATGCATATCTTGTGATAAAATCTAAAATTGTTACAATAAGCCATCAGACAACACAGTAGGTGGCTACAGCCATCTACTTGCTATTACTGGCATTTCATGGTTTTTAAGTCATGTTATTTATATTTTGTTCACCAGATGGCAGCAATCCGCCTCCAATTTATGTTACATGAAGGAAATATGAGAATGTAACATAAATTGGAGGCGGATTGCTGCCATCTAGTGAACAAAATATAAATAACATGACTTATAGAATTGTAGGTTCTGAATTTTTAATTTTCAAAAATGTGCTTATTTGTATATGCAAATTAATGGTAAAATTTGGAAATGTACATGTAAATAAGATCAAAATAGAATAAAATTCCAAAGGAAATGCATAACTTTACTGTTCTTCAGGGAAGAAGAAATTGTATAATTTTCATCATAAAAAAAAAAGGTTACACATCTAACACTTCCGGTCAAAAATGACCGTGAATACCAAAGGGAGGTGCCATTTTTCAATACCATAGGAGGGTTAAGTCATTTTTGCTTACCTCAATGGCAGATTATTTTTGCTATTATTTATATTTATGTGAGTTTTGCTTCTCACAGGAGGTTAAGAGTACCGATTAATACAGAATATACAGTGCATCCGGAAAGTATTCACAGCGCTTCACTTTTTCCACATTTTGTTATGTTACAGCCTTATTCCAAAATGGATTAAATTCATTATTTTCCTCAATTCTACAAACAATACCCCATAATGACAACGTGAAAGTTTGTTTGAAATCTTTGCAAATTTATAAAACAAAAAAAACAAAACAAAACAAAACAAAAAAATCGCATGTACATAAGTATTCACAGCATTTGCTCAATACTTTGTTGAAGCACCTTTGGCACCAATTACAGCCTCAGTCTTTTTAAGTATGATGCTACAAGCTTGGCACACCTATTTTTGGGCAGTTTCTCCCATTCTTCTTTGCAGGACCTCTCAAGGTCCATCAGGTAGGATGGGGAGCGTCGGTGCACAGCCATTTTCAGATCTCTCCAGAGATGTTCAATCGGGTTCAAGTCTGGGCTCTGGTTGGGCCACTCAAGGACATTCACAGAGTTGTCCCGGAGCCACTCCTTTGTTATCTTGGCTGTGTGCTTAGGGTCGTTGTCCTGTTGGAAGATGAACCTTCGCCCCAGTCTGAGTTCCAGAGCGCTCTGGAGCAGGTTTTCATCAAGGATGTCTCTGTACATTGGTGCATTCATCTTTCCCTCGATCCTGACTAGTCTCCCAGTTCCTGCCGCTGAAAAACATCCCCACCGCATGATGCTGCCACCACCACCATGCTTCACTGTAGGGATGGTATTGGCCAGGTGATGAGCAGTGCCTGGTTTCCTCCAGACATGACGCTTGCCATTCAGGCCAAAGAGTTCAATCTTTGTTTCTCATGGTCTGAGAGTCCTTCAGGTGCCTTTTGGCAAACTCCAGGCGGGCTGTCATGTGCCTTTTACTGAGGAGTGGCTTCCGTCTGGCCACTCTACCATACAGGCCTGATTGGTGGAGTGCTGCAGAGATGGTTGTTCTTCTGGAAGGTTTTCCTCTCTCCACAGAGAAATGCTGGAGCTCTGTCAGAGTGACCATCGGGTTCTTGGTCACCTCCCTGACTAAGGCTCTTCTCCCCCGATCGCTCAGTTTGGCCAGGCGGCCAGCTCTAGGAAGAGTCCTAGTGGTTCCAAACTACTTCCATTTATGGATGATGGAGGCCACTGTGCTCATTGGGACCTTCAATGCTGCAGAAATTTTTCTGTACCCTTCCCCAGATCTGTGCCTTGGTACAATCCTGTCTCGGAGGTCTACAGACAATTCCTTGGACTTCATGGCTTGGTTTGTGCTCTGACATGCACTGTTAACTGTGGGACCTTATATAGACAGGTGTGCGCCTTTCCATATCATGTCCAATCAACTGAATTTACCACAGGTGGACTCCAATCAAGTTGTAGAAACATCTCAAGGATGATCAGTGGAAACAGGATGCACCTGAGCTCAGTTTTGAGTGTCATGGCAAAGGCTGTGAATACTTATGTACTTGTGATTTTTTTTGTTTTTTATTTTTAATAAATTTGCAAAGATTTCAAACAAACTACTTTCACGTTGTCATTATGGGGTATCGTTTGTAGAATTTTGAGGAAAATAATGAATTTAATCCATTTTGGAATAAGGCTGTAACATAACAAAATGTGGAAAAAGTGAAGCACTGTGAATACTTTCTGGATGCACTGTATTAATCAAACTCACGCATTATAAATTTAATACAAATTAAAAGTCACCTGTTCTGGCCAGTAAATGGAGCAATTAAATTTAATAGCTGGTGTAAATTGGAGTATATTTGGATGCTTACTTTTTAAAATCAGAAACTGTCTAATATTTGATAACTAATTACCAAACTAAGGATGAAAGTGATAACATTAGACAAACATGGAACAATGGAAGAAACATTGAATGTATAGACAGAGAAGGTACCACGGAGAATTTCCTGTCTGAAGGCCCCCACACTCAAAACTACAAGAACTGCTAAATGGAATCATAAAAATACAATATAGAATGCTCAAAACTGTGAATGTTAGAGGGACTCTACCCTTTTAAAAACACTGATACCTTCTCTATAACTAAAAGATCAAATGATACTATCTCTGAGCATAAAAACTGTGCTAAGGCAGCAGCCAAGACGGCTTACACTCATGCTCACCAAGCACTGCGTTACCAGCCCAAACAGCCAGTGTGATTGACTTTCAGCGATCTATACAGTCACTAAAAGCTCAAAGGAAAAGGTGTAGATGAACGTAAAGGAAAAATCAGCTATGGCATTAATCAAATTAAGTGTCGAAATCAACATGAATTGCTGTGACTTCACTAAGCACACACTCCTACCCAGAAAATTTTGTTCCTCGTGGGCCAAGCTGCAGGATTCGGCTAACGTAGCTCTCACCCTCACTAAGAGAGGGAAGGTTTCGGGGTAGATGGAGTTTACTGAATTACATCCATGCAGCATTTAGAGGAACAAAAAGAAGGAACAACTTATCATTCCTGCAGGCTGGGATATTGACCTAGTGCTATTCAGGGTTTTTCCTGGGTCAAAAGAGTCTTCAGTTGTAGCTTGTGTACATGGTCGTCCAGATGTGCAAAGTTGGTTGATTACATAACTGCATTTACTTAATAAGTAACATAATTACTTAAGTTACTTAAACATGCATTTTATGTCTCTATATGTCCGCTGTGTTATATTTGATTATCTAAGCATCCAAAGCCTTTTTAAGTGCTATTGGGAAGTCAAACTAGCTTGCACTAACTGAGCACTTTATTAAGAACACATGTACACCTACTTATTCATGCGATTATCTAATCAGACAATCATGTGGCAGCAGTGCAATGCATAAAATCATGCAGATACGGGTCAGGAGCTTAGTTCATATTCACATCAACCATCTGAATGGGGAAAAATGTGATCTCAGTGATTTCAACCTGGCATGATTGTTGGTGCCAGACGGGTTGGTTTGAGTATTTCTTTAACTGCTGAACTGCTGGGATTTTCACACACAACAGTCTCTAGAGTTTACTCAGAATGGTGCCAAAATCAAAAAACATCCAGTGAGCGGCAGCTGTTGATGAGAGAGGTCAACAGAGAATGGCCAGACTGGTTCGAGCTGACAGAAAGGCTACGGTAACTCAGATAACCACTCTGTACAATTGTAGTGTGCAGAATAGCATCTCAGATTGCACAACACAACGAACCTTGAGGCGGATGGGCTACAACAGCAGAAGACCACGTCGGGCACTTTTTTAGGACCATAGTGTTCCTAATAAAGTGGTCAGTGAGTATATATCTGTACATTCTGTAGAACACTAGAAGTTGGGACTGTGCTTCTGGTGAAAATGTTAGTTTTCTTTCTCTTAACAGATATTGTTTTTCTTTTATGCCCTTCATGATGTCATTTCTTAGAATATCTGAAGGCAAGCCAAGTATTTTTCTGGTAGCTTGGTTCATAAATCATGGAGGTCCAGGCTATAAAGCCCTAGATTTTTAGGGCTTTTTAACTGTAACAAATGTTTTAAAAAAGGCCACTGCCACAGGGAAGACCATAGATAGCTCCTTAATATCATGGTAATGTCAAGGTTTAAAAAACAAAATCTAGTATGTGTCAAGAATAAATAGTAGCCTAAACACATTAAAAACTATACCTACAACTCCTACAGTTGTAATGAAGTAGACTTCCTCCTCCCCCTAAAAGATTATTTAATATGAATCTACAATATTTTAAATTTTGACAATAAATTGTAAAAAAATTAAAATTACTACAGTTAAAATTATGAAGTCCTACATCAAAATTATGATCAACTGTCTTCAGTGTGCTGATGTGTGACTTGAAAAGCCTTCTAATTTAGCTCTGCGCTATACAGTCCATCGCATCCATTCCACAGCGCTTCAAAGTGTGCCACACAAGTAACTGGTCCGCAATGCGCAATTCAGTTGTGAAGCGCATTTAGTGCTTATTAAATAAAATCGTAGAAAGGGTGGGAAATCACAACAAATAAAACTAAATTAGCTTTGGTTGACCAAAATTTTGCTTGGGTGGCACCACAAATGTTGAATGCAGGAAAAACACTGTAATTCCAGTAATGCTGGCTCTTTTAGCAGTTCTCAAGAGTTTAACAAAATTCAAAGTTATCTTAATGGGGAATTTTGAGACTACCTGCAGGATTCCATTGTTGGAAAATAGATAGAGTAAATGAAGGGGTGAAATCGAGTTGTTCTACTGTACATTGCTGAAATTGGCATGACAATGGTGGGCAAAGCTGCTCTGTCTCGCTACTAAAACACTTCACTGACTACCAAACACAGATGGTTTCCATGGAAATGATCAGGAAAAATAGGAGTCGTAAAGAGTAAAAATGATCAGGACTTACCCCAAAAACTGTGCCCCTGCAGGGCCCACCTCCACCAGCCTGCTTGCCAGCCCCTCGCCCTCCACCATGGGCGGCAGGGATGCCAGCTTGTGTCTCTTAACCAGGCGGCACGTGATGCGTGTGGGTGCGGTGCACTTGCGCGGTGGGATGATGATGCGCATACCATTGTGGCGACTTCCTCGCATGGAACCGCCACGGGCGTCCACCATGAAGCTCACCAGAAACCTGCAAATGAAAGATAAGATGAAGAGATACTTTTTAAAAACATTTTAAAGTTGGGGTCCGGGTAGCTCAGCGAGTATTGACGCTAACTGCCACCCCTGGAGTCGCGAGTTCGAATCCAGGGCGTGCTGAGTGATTCCAGCCAGGTCTCCTAAGCAACCAAATTGGCCTAGTTGCTAGGGAGGATAGTCACATGGGGTAACCTCCTCATGGTCGCTATAATGTGTGGTGCTCGCTCTCAGTGGGGCGCGTGGTGAGTTGTGCGTGGATGCCGAGGAGGATAGCGTGGGCCTCCGTGTGCGCTATGTCTCCACGGTAACGCGCTCAACAAGCCACGTGATAAGATGCACGGACTGACATTCTCAGATGTGGAGGCAACTGTGATTCGTCCAGTACATTTTTTACCTAAGATTATTTTATTGTTAATACACTAAAAGCACTAACGGAATTTGTGGATATCAAGGTAATTAGGCATAAAAAATGATATATAAGAGATGGAGTAAGAAAAGAAGGTGGAGTTTGCCAGTGCAAAATCGCTGTCACGATACTAGGGTGTTGTGGGTGGTTGCCAGGGCATTGCTATGTGGTTTCTCAGGAGTTTTTTGAGTGTTGCTATGTGGTTGCTAAACCTAAAATATTGACGTTGATAAAAAAAAATTACATTTGAAATGGACACATTATGCATCAATTACCCTTGTACAGAAAACTGATAGTTGTAGTACCCCACGAACTACCTAAAAACACAGATGTCTTACCCTGAATGAACGGGGCTGGACACCAAGTTTACATTATCCAGAGTGTCTGGCGTCCAGCTGTAGCGCCTCAGCGGGTCAGTGTTGTACTCTTTAGCTAAAGCCAGGTGCTAAAACACAGAACAAAAACAAGCTTGTTCAGAACCAAACAAACAACTCGTATTTCCATTCAGTATAGTTTTGTGGTGAAACATAATAAATGGCCTGTGCTTTTACAGGATCAACATGCTACCGTATGAGTCTGGGACTCTGCTCTCTGCTAGAGTGCAATTAACAACTCAACAACACAATTATCACCTCATCTTGTGGGTGATAATGAGCCCGTTTACATGCACACCAACATGCTAATAACTCTCTAAAATCAGCTTAGTTAAAACATCTGACAAGGCAAGAAATCCGCATTTCCATGACATTTGAAATAATCACGTTATTCTCTGCTTTTGACTTCAAACCAGGAAGAGGCATGCGCTCAGCACATGCGCACACTGGATGAGATGGTAAGAACACCGGTAAAGGTGTTTACATGGCACGCTAAAACGGCGTGATGGGCAAAAATCTACCCGTGTCGACCTGTTTATTCTTACAGCATTTATGACCTTTATGCCGATAAAGGAATGCTGTTTACTGTGTTTACGTGACCACACACGTTGTCGGCTTATTAAGCATAATCGGTGTAAGAACGTGCATTTAAACGTGCTCATTGACAATGAAAATCAACAAAACAACATGCAGGAAAATAATACTTAGAGGTGGGAGATGATGGAATAAAAACACCGATGCAAGACCAAAAACAGCCAAAACAATGTGAAAAGCTTAGCTGTAAAAATCATACAGAAAGAAAATGTATAAGAACCCAGGAAGAACCTTGTCCGAAGACCAGAACATAATATAGCACCAGCAAATGCATCTCGTGGAGCAAAGCTCATGTTTGCCTGAATTGGGTTATTGATTGGGAAGGGAATCTCACAAAGAAATGTCAGTCAAATTTCACCCCAGAATCAAAAAAAGAAAATTAAGCTTTGGTTAAGATTTTTTGCATTGTCTACACATCCTGTAAATTGTCCCTGCTATCTGACTAATGCCATCTTGTGCTATCGGAATTAGCTTGCTGATGATAATGGAATTTTGGTCAAATACATGCTATTTTCTGTGTAAAAATGTACAAAATTTACAATATGCATCAAATGGTTAATATATGTAAATGTATATGACTGAAACAGCAACCGCCAACAAAGAAGCTTTTTTTTTCCTCCCCTTTTCTCCCCAATTTGGAATGCCCAATTCCCAATGCGCTCTAAGTCCTCGTGGTGGCGTAGTGACTCAATCCGGGTGGCGGTTGAGCACGTTACCACGGAGATGTAGCGCGCGTGGAGGCTTCACGCTATCCTCCGCGGCATCAACGCACAACTCACCACGTGCCCCACTGAGAGCGAGAACCACATTATAGTGACCACAAGGAGGTTACCCCATGTGACTCTACCCTCCCTATCAACCGGGCCAATTTGGTTGCTTAGGAGACCTGGCTGGAGTCACTCAGCACGCCCTGGATTTGAACTCGTGACTCCAGGGGTGGTAGTCAACGTCAATACTCACTGAGCTAGCCAGGCCCCCAACTAAGTAGCTTTAGAAAAATTAGCATTTAGAATTAGCATTCACTACAGAAAACATACTCTCATGCGCCTTGTTGAAATTTTCATATTTAAGATCATTTCAAATGCACATGAAGGCCAGCATAAGTCTAGAGGAAGTTAGCAAAATGTCCGATATCGCAGCACTTTTGAGTACATTTTCCTCACAAATTCTCATTACTTTAATAAGAAAAAATACAGGGGCCTGGGTAGCTCAGTGGTAAAATACGCTGGCTACCACCCCTGGAGTTCGCTAGCTCGCTAGTTCGAATCCCTGGGTGTGCTGAGTGACTCCAGCCAGGTCTCCTAAGCAACCAAATTGGCCCAGATGCTAGGGAGGGTAGAGTCACATGGGGTAAAACTCCTCGTGGTCGCTATAATGTGGTTTGTTCTCGGTGGAGCGCATGGTGAGTTGAGTGTGGTTGCCGCGGTGGATGGCGTGAAGCCACCTGGTAAGCCATGTGATAATATGCGCGGGTTGACAGTCTCAGACGCAGAGGCAGCTGGGATTTGTCCTCTGCCACCCGGACTGAGGTGAATCACTATGCAACCATGAGGACTTAAAAGCACATTGGGAGTTGGGCATTCCAAAATGGGGAGAAAAAGGGGAAAAATCCCTCTCCCCCCAAAAATATAAGAAAAAATACAGTTATGCAAAAATGAAAATAAATCTCTCTGGACACATTTTTGTTAGTTCAAATCAGTACCATGATGAATAAAAACGTATTTATTAGGCACAGACTTTTTTCACTAAGCGGTAGATGCTATTTGCACTAAGTGTAAAGTTACTTAAAGGAATGTTTCAGGTTCAATACAAGTTAAGCTCAATCGACAGCATTTATGGCATAATTTTGATTGACATGCACAAAAAAATAAATAAAGATTCCTCATTTATTACAAATAAAAATAATTATAATACACTTCCAATAAAATGAATGGGGCCAGTTTATAAACGTTAAATATAAACAGGTTCAAAAGTATAGCCACAAGATGTAAACATTACTGTATATGTGTTAACATAATTTTAATGTGATAAAATCTCTGTTCTGCATTAATTTAGAGTTTATAATTTTTATTTGCATGTGCAATTCTGATCTTGCAGGCCGATTCTGAGCGATATACTGTATAGCGGAGGATGCAGCAGACCACCGTGATCAGACACACACTGCCAGGACTGTACAGCATCACTCTGAACCAGACACCTGAATCATCTCTTAAACATGCAGAAAGTACACTTGACTACACTGCGCATCCAGAAATATGCCAGCTTCCATGCGATCTATAATGAGGCTAACTTACATAGAAAGGAGGCGTATTTGCGCAGAAAGGAATGACAATAACTTATAACAATAAATTTCAGTGCTGATTGCGCTTGCTTAAGATAGAATGTGGGTGATTAGCAAATAAGACGCAGCTTTTTGTGCTGAAACTGCACGTGTAAAAATGGTGCAACTGTTTAGCGAAATCGCCCCTCGGTATTTTAATGTTAATGAACTGGCCCCATTCACTTCCATTGTAAGTGCCTTACTGTAACTTTTTACAGTAGCTTATTTTAATAAACGAGGGACGAGTCAAAATAATTTTTTGTAGTAATTAAAATAACTTGTATTGAACTCGGAACATTCCTTTAAATAAATAATTCATTTATTCTTATTATGTATTTGTTTTTTGCAATACATTTGTTTTGCACATTTCCGCAGGCCATTGACAATTGTTGGAAATCTTAATGGTCTTAAAAATAGGCTCTTTTTTATTTTTTTTTACTTTTTCTTTTGATTTCAGTGTAAAATATGACACATACACTTCCTGACAATTTCATGAGATTCACCTTGGGAAACAATGCAGAATACGTCAGTGCATTTAATACCTTATTTATAGGGTCAACAAGGATGGGCATATTTTTACATAGGCCCTGAAGTTTCTAAAGAGAAGAGACACATTTGTAATCACTTCAAATGCACTGATAAACCAAATATCAGCAGTACTGACTCAACAGCAGTGGCAAATTCTCAGGGCCAGCAAAGCCTTCTCTGCTGGCCTAACATGCCAAATAAAAAAATATTTTTCATCCTTTCATTCTCAATCACCTTTTTGCCTATGTATTTTTAATCGCTTTCCACTCTTAATTAATCTACAAACAAATAGAGAAAAATAAAAAGTTTATCCAGTCAGAATTTATTCCTTGATGCTTACAAGCAAAGTGTGACAACTGTTTCACAAATCACATGCCCGAAGCAGCGCGTGAGTTCGAGCTCTACCCCGTCAGGCCTTCAGAATTTCCACAGAATACCTCAAAAATGTAAGTGAATAGGCATCTAAGGACAGATTGTCAGATTCATCAGCCAATCAGATTGATTTATTTGTTCTTGGGGGGTGTGGTCTTTAGGATATTTCTCAGTCGAGGCCTTCTAGCTGGCCTTGAGTGACACAATCACGCTTTAAGTTATGTACGTAACTTGAAAGCGAAGAGCGCGAGATCTTGCCGATGAGTCGACTGTCATTACTGCCGCTATCGCCATTGAGAAAGAGATCCTTATGGATTTACAAACACGAGATGTTCTGCATGACCGTGCGATTGTTTAATTTATCAAAAAGGAAAGGAGGGCTGATTTTCACTTCAAGTAAACTGATAAGTGCTTTTTGCATTGTTATAGCAACATCAGGAGTTTTCTAAGTGTAAATTAGGCTGCTTGAGCATTCAGTGTCGGATCAAGTTTTGAAAAGTAGTGCTGCGTTCCATTCAACTCGGAAAGTCAGATTTTACAACTTCCTACTAGGAAAAGTGCAATGGAATGCATCTTGAAGTCAGAATTACAATTTGTAGGCTCGTGCAGAAATTCTCAACTCCGAGATGCAGGGGCATGATGTCACACAAACATGTTGACACTCAGGGAGATATACAAAGTAAGTGATAAAAATTCACTTTATTAAGTAATATCGATAAATGAGTTTGTTTCCAAATTACATGATATTAAAGCTTGTTTAACAAATGCCTGCAGAAACAGGTGTATAAAACATTATAATCTCTTTTGATAATCGTACACCTAAAGCACAAATGCTAGTGCTGCAGCATTGTTTATCAGTTGGGTTGATAGGAGACATCTCTAATGAGAGTCAAACACCTGCTAAGCTAACGGGAGCGTTGCAGTTCCGAATATCAGGGAATGGAATGCATTTATGGTCGGAGATATCAAGTAGGAATATCCCACATCCAACTTGAACGCAGCATAACCGTGTACCCTGACGAAACGAAATTTATTGCAAGCAACATTTAAATCGCAAATATTATTAGATAGATTTTTCCAGGTATTATAGACCTCCTTGGTAGATTCATATGAAAAATTATGATTCATTCATTTCACAAAACAGTCATGCTGCAGGTAAAATTAGGTTTGCTTGAGCATTAAGTGTCGTTTCAAATTCTGGCTTTCCTGCGTGGATGTGTTTTTTAAAATGTCAGTTGGCATTACTAGTTGACTGCCACGTAATGTATGATAGGCATATGGCATCTTACTCATTGTGAAACTGTTTTCTTAATGGCATGAATCACACTGCGAGACTTAAAATGCACGGCCCGCGGCTGCTCAACAGTGACAAATAAAACGTCTTGACAGACTTTCCTCTTAATACACTGTAAGTGGATGCTTCAACCATGTAAGTGTCTTCTACTGTGTGAAAACTACCCAATAAACCTGCTTCACTGAATTGGACATCATTCTGGCATTGGTGATTTGAACTGTTCAAACTGATGGCAGAACACCACAAATTATGAACTTACCATATAAAGACTAAACAAAACAACAACACAACTGACAGTAATAATACAACACAGAATCTATTGAAAATGAGAGGGCATACCGTTTCCTTGGTTGGAGCCAGGATCTCTTCGATCATCATGCTGTCTCGGGTGAAGGAGCTCCGGTTGAGTGTGTTGGACCTATCCGAACTGAAGGAGCGCAGGCTGTTGGCATTTACATTAATACCATACAGTGCAGGGGAGTGACAATGAAATACACACAAAACACACACCAACATACACACACAGAAACAAAAAAACACCCATTATTAGCATGTAACTTCCAGGGAAACTGATGCACAATCACAAAAGTCACAACAGAGTAGACATTTGTTGTGGTGATGGCTTAAACATTGAGAGAATACAGATGTCTTGACAACATTAAAAGATGAGCAGCATCCTAAAATTATATGCTGGTGAAAACTTGTAATCAGTGAATGTACAGTATGAGATAACAACTATGTTTAAAACAGTCAATAATACACTGTAAACCAGTGGTTCTCAAAAACGATAAAAAATTATGTTTTATTTAAAGTAGAATTTTTCTCATTTTTGATCCATTTCAATCATAGTACGAGATGGCAAAATCATTAGAAATTGTACGAGTTGGCTCATTCAAAAATGTACGACTTTTACCCCATAGAGGAAATTAAATGAACCAACAAACAGTCTTATTATGATTTTTCCTAAGTTTAACCCCTAACCCAAACCTAACCTAACTGTAAAGTCTAACCCCTAAACCAAACTCTTAACCTAACCATTATTTTAATAGGAAAATCAATGTTGTGAACCACGGAAGAAAGTGAAACATCAGGGTTTTGAACGGGGCGTTCTTAAAAATGTTCCTAAGTTGAAGGCCTAACCCAAACCCCAAACCTAAACCTATCCATGGTTTAAATAGGTAAATACTGTTAACACGTTGTTCTCTATTGGAATAAAAGTACAAATTATTATTGCTTGTCATGAGACTATTTTGGGAGAATTCGAAACCAAAATGTTATTCCGTGCACTAAAAAGAGAGCTGCAAAAAAAAAAAAAAGTGACAAAATGATCTACAAAAGAGGAGAGATATTATTGTGTTTGCTCTCAAAGTAAGCATCTAGATACACCATTTTTTAGATACTGGATTCAGCACTCAATTTGAAATATGGTATTGAGTTTCAAGGGCTTCTAGATAGAAGGGAGAGGCTTTAAGATCAAATTCCAAAATATATTTAGTATTAATGTGTTTGAATTGGATAGTAAATATTGTAATCCTGTCTGAAAGATATTATTGTGGTAGATGTGTTTTTTAATGTGCTCTGATCCTTCCACATATCTGCAAAGGATCTTGATTTATGGGAGACTGGGGCTAGTTGTCACTCAGCAAAACTGTCAAAAATGCTATATCTTCGTAACAATAAGATTTGCAGTCAAGTCACATTTCGCAAAAGTATTTTTTCTAATCATCGAATAATCAAACGACACTGCCATACAATAAAGATTTTACAGAAAGGGTTATATGTGTTCTTAGGACAACTGTAATTTTTATGAATGTCAGGTCGGAGCATGTTGTTACATTTTTGTCAGGGCAGGTTGTCATGTGTTTTAAATGTCATAAAGTTATACAATCTATTAATTACAAAAAGCCTATAATAGGGTGTGATTTAAAGAGAGGTGTAGATTTTGTTTTGGTGTTTGTGACAGCAGGCTGATAGGGAAACATGTTCCCCCCAATGTTCAGATGAAACCTACGCCACTGTTTTAGTGCCAAGTTCCATTGTGACAACTTGCACTACATAGAGTGACAATATGCCCTGCTATTGGGGCATGTTGTCACAAAAGGAACTGTCTCCAGGGCAAAAACAGTGAAAATGTTCGGTAGTATTTTTTTTTTAGCCAAGACTTCAAGAAATGTCACTATACAGAAACTGACTTTCAAAAATAAACCCACCCCGAGAAGTATTCTTTGGAGTAAACTAGCCCTGGTCTCCTTTATCGTAAATACTGGGCAACTGATATTGATCAAAATATGGCATTATTTTGCTTAAGACTGCGCTCAAAGAGATTGTTCAGTGCTGAAAAATGTGAAGGAAGGCTGTTGTGACCAGATGCTACTTGGATGGTCTCATTTGATCATTTGGCCTGGCATTTGGCCTGAAAAGTTTGAGAAACACTGTTGTGAACAATCCAACCATACAAGACAGTTGTGAAAGAAGTTCAGAAGTTGGTTATTGTATATTTCTTGCCTCTGACCCAATTCCCATTTGCAGTTGTGGGAAAAAGTTGAGGCCAGGTGCATTAATGCTGACTGAGCTAATGTATGCATGCTATTTCCTGAGGCTCTGACCAATCAGAAATCAATATGACACGGGAGTTCTCAGATTCTGCTCTCAATTCACAGTAAAATCTGGCACAGCTTGTTGCCACAGAAGAATGTGTTTCTTGTAAACTGCGGACTGAGTTTGTTGCTCTTATCAGTGACAGGGATTTGAATGAATGAAATTTGATTCAACTGATGTTAGTTTCTTCAAGCATCCCTGGAAGCTACATTAAGAAACCATTTAAAACTGTAACACAACTCGAAGGGACAAAAACTAAATGTTTACAACAGTCAGACATGAAACAAAACTTAGCAAATCAAGTTTTGCACACCAAACTGTCAACACAAACCTAAAATTAAAAATTAAACCATAGTCCACAAACAACAAGAATGTAAATTCATTATCAAATAAAAACAACAACATATAAAGCACATTTCACGACAAGAATGTTCCACGATGTCGTTAGCGGGGGTGGAAAGGTCAGAAGTTTCATGCCTTCTTACCTGACTTTAGGACTATGGTGAGAGTTTGGAATGGGGTGGAGCAAGAGGAAGAACAGAGGAAATTGAATGCAACCAATCAGAGAGAGTGTTCAAGCAGAAATGCAGTGGTTGAATGAGACAGGCTCTCACGTCTGGGGTTGCTATGTGCTCTAGTCTCAGAGAGAGATGTTGAATCGTGACCCATGGATTGCTACTTGCTATTGCTGTTCAGAGGCAGATAGTATTAGGGGGAGGGATAATTGCATTCTAGTAAGCATTTGATTTGACAAAAGTTTTTATACGCCCTGAGGCCTTGTTTACACCTGTTATTAAGATGTGTTTCGGGTGATCCGATCACAGGTGCACAGGCGAGACACAGCGTTTACACCTGGTTGTTGTATGCATCTCTTTTGAACACTTGTGTTCGGATTTCGAGAGGAGGGTTTCTGAATTCATGACGGCATACATAAATCACTACTTCAGTGTGTTACTGCATGATAGTAAAGCACAAAAAATTTAAATAAAAAAAATAAACCAAACATGATGTTTAGAGCAGAAATCTCAGAAATTCAGCTTCAGATGTGTGTGCTTCTCATCTATGTCACTGCATGTTGATACTGAAGAAGTTCTGTGGAGTTCTTATGAATGTAGAGTATATGTATGCGTTTTATCATATTTCATGATTGGACGTTTTTTCAGTTTAAAGCGGAAGTAATTGGCAAAGTTTAAAACTCTTATTTTAAGGCAGTGGTTGATTGTCAGGTGAATAGGCAGCGCATGTTGCTTTTCAAACGCATTCGAACGGATGAGCTTTTACACTACGAGCCCAATGTGTTTACATGTGTTTTCGACCACCTCCGAATTTGGTTGAAATGGACAACTCTCAAAATGTTTCGGACCTCATTTACACCTGCCTTTGCCATGACGATCACACAGAAAATTGACACGCTGCTTCCGAATGTTCATGTATCCTAAAATCGACCCTATTCTGCCTAATTACTGACAAGCATTATCCCCAATCAGACATTTTTGCATCAATTCAAATGTGTACGTCTCCCTATGCCGTTACTCTTAGCACATTGCGCATGCAATCTCTGAGACTTGGGTTCAGGTCTCATGGAAACCAGGAAGTAACCATGTTCACATAAACTATGGTGAGGGAGATTCTGTGGTTGCATTTTATCTTTACATTAAAATTTTAATCCACTGACGGTTAGGTTTAGGTTTGGGTTAGGGGATAGGATTAATACAACATGCATTCTTGAACTCGCTTTTGGTGCCACCCTGTGGACATTTCACCTCAACAATACTTCAAGCTTCGGCCACTAGGGGCAGTGGTTTGAATTTCGGTAAGCTTTAGCGTTGTCCCATTTCAAAGGAATCTTAATACCAGGTGTAAATGGAGCTGAGAGTTAGATGAGTCATCAATGTTTGTAAAATTGTACATTTTTTAGGTGTGTATCTGCTAAAAAATTTTATTTTGTCAACTTTTAGAAGTACACTAGTATACGAGTATACACTTCAATTTTGATTTCATGGGGCCACATAGCATTTAAATGACTACAAGCTACAGACTAGACTCAAAATTAAGCATTTTGCACAACTTATTCTTCTCTTTACAGAGACACTGTTTGCTATTAAAAGAGTAACAGCACTTTTAAATTGCTGATCACAAGTCATTAGAAAATAAGGTGCTCTATCTGTGACAAATGCTTGGGGCAACATTACTGAATAAAATGTTTATTTCCTGTGATCTGTTTTGCAGCGTAAGTGTAGTTTGAAATCTCACTCAACCCTTCAGATTATTGAACAATGTCAATCGTGTTTTTGTTGAGAGGAAAATCCCCTGCAGCCAGTTACATGTAGGTTAAACATTAACAGTGGCCTTCTCTTTCAACAGCACATGATCCTGAATCAAACGATGACAGCAGGCCATCAACACACAATGTAAATGATGAGCGCACAGCCTTCAGATAAGACAGGAATCAGGAACTAACAGCTGGGAACTGCAAGGATGAATACTCTCCATTCATTGATAGAAACAGCTCCTTTAAATGATAGTTAATTATACCAGTGATAAACATACAATTTCTAAAAGACACGTTCATCTTATTTGTAAAGAACTGGTTCATCCAAACATGAAAATTCTGTCATTATTTACTCACCCTTCATTTGGTCTCATATGACTTGCTTTTATCCATGGAACAAAAAAACAGAAACTTTGAAGAATGACCATGCAGCTCTTTTCCATACATCGAAAGCATACAGAGGCGGTGTTGAGTGTAATCTGATACAAAGTAATTAGTTACTGTAACTGTTACATTACTTTTAGAGTAAAAAATGTAATGAAACACATTACATTTAAAATTCTAGCAATCAGATTACGGTTACTAATGTTAAATTAAGTTTTTTTTTAAGTACATTACTTGTACTACACATTTCTAAAATATTATTATTTATGTAGAATACATATAAATACAATTTATGTGTATATGTATGTCTGTTTGCATTTTTTGTGACAGCTGAAAGTTGTATGTCTCCTATCGAGTCATTGTGAGAAAGAAAAGTGTATGACCTGCATGCGACAATGAACAAAGAGGAAATATAGACATTATTTTGAATTTGTTGAGAAAAAAACTCGATCGATGAAGTAATCAGCTAAGTAATATGATTACATTTGTGAAAAGTAATTCGTAATTTGCAGTGGACTACTTTTTGAGTAACTTACTCAACACTGAATAGGGGCTGTTGAGTTTCAAGAATGCCCCCCTCCCCCCAAAAAAAAAAAACAATCGCTATAAAAGTTTCATAAAAGTG